>NC_079900.1:12981294-13282805 GCF_024868665.1 Triplophysa rosa | reverse complement strand
TCTTTCTTTCTTTCTTTCTTTCTTTCTTTCTTTCTTTCTTTCTTTCTTTCTTTCTTTCTTTCTTTCTTTCTTTCTTTCTTTCTTTCTTTCTTTCTTTCTTTCTTTCTATAGTAATCTGATGGAGTTCATTAACACAGTGTGTCTAATATGGAAGCTGTTTATAAACACGACATGAGTATATGTTGAAAATATTAGCGCAACAATGCATTCCTTTCAAAAAATGCGTTAACTTGCAATACTACAATAATATATTTCTGACTGGGGTTGCATCCCAAAGAAATGTGACCGGCTTTATAAATAAAATGTATTAAACAAATTCTCTACTCATATTATCTTGTATATTTACCAAATGTCTTGTGCAACAAATGGTAAAAAAACCCTAAATGTATTATTTTATAGCAATAATACAGAATTTTCTTCTAAAACGGACAGTTTATTGTACCACTTACAGTATGCAATTTTCGGCTGTCTATTAATTATAAAAAGTCACCATTAGGAGCTATTTATTGTAATAACGTGCATTAAATTATCAGTGAGCAGTTCACTTCTATGCTTAGTTAAATATGTCATGCATCTACTGTATATTACCTTGGTGGGGTTTGACCTTGAGACAGTTTGACACTGAGACAGTCCTTCAGGACTGAAGATGCAAAAATTTGCCATTTGAGCAACTTTTTTCTCTGCATATGTATGTGTGTATGAGCTGGTTTGTTTACGTATATAGACCGTTTCATTGGACGAGTGTGCGCCTGACCCCAAGTTACTTCCGGTTTGTGTTCGGCTATCGTTTCTAATAATATAACTATTTATATTATATTTGATTTATGTTCATATTAATTTGTATTATTATTTTACTGCATAATAATTGTATTAAATAAACGATTTGTTGAATTCTGTTGTATATTCATTTTATTAAATAAAAATTTGTTGAAAAATATCGGCGAGACAAGTTTAGCCAAGTAACGGTTCTTCTCTGTTTCTTTTGATTGTTATCAGAAATAATCTACAGGCACTCTATTATTTTGTGGATGTGTACCAGGGGTTCAGTTGGGGTCACAAAAGTGTGCAAGCGCAGAAACGTTTGTTTATGTTGTTAAGATGAAACTGTCTATAAACCGCTTTAATCTGTGTCTCCTATAGTTTTATTATCCATTTCATATAGTCTCTCAACAGATTATGCATTCTGTTTATATACTTTCCAATAATTACTGGAAAAGCAATTGATCACTGTAAATTAGGCAATTGCAAAACACATGAGTGCTATGAGGTTGCTTATAAATCCATCAGACCACTCCTTTTGCCTTGTTAGTGCAGTGATGCTGAGATTCTATCAATGAGAAATGGCCCTTGTTCCCATGGTAACAGTTATGAATGAGAAGGGCCCAGTAACCGTAGAAACTGCCTGAATGAGGAATTACCGGTTGCTATGGGGATATGGTGTATTGCGAGGAAGACTGTGGTTAGAAACAGCCGAGATGCATCTTTATCATCTAATTCTAAACAAAAACTTGCAAGTGTATTCATGACTATACTTTGGATGTTCACATTAGGAGAGGCAGTTATGTAGGTGGAACATGCTATGACACCCTGTCTTCCTGGTTTTTATGCGGTTGCGATGTTCTGTTCATTGCCACATGAAACACTCCACCCTTTTTCTGTATTATTTCAGCTGTTTCAAACATTTCACACATGCACTGATCTTTTCCCTCTTGCTTTCCCTTTCTCTCACTCACAACTGTATACACATTGTCTCACGCTCACAGTGTGAGGGGTGGATTGTGGGAAGATGGATTGGCAGATGCCTCCCAGTGGGCTGCCCACTGTTAGTGCAGTGTAACCACCTGTGAGTGTTTGTGAGTCTCCATCTGTATCCCATAATCCCCCTCTGCCAGGTTCGTTGGGGCTCTTTTTTTCTTAACCAGCAATCAGGATTTTTGTCTTGGTTTTCAGTAGCAATAATTTTTCAAATATTTTCACGTCCTTTTTTGGCCACAAACATGGTCATCTGTGTCAGCACATTCAGTTTAGTGTTCTGCCACAAGCTGGATTCAAAGTCATGTTGCCTCCCTTATATATTTAAACATAGAAGGTTTCATTTTTATTTTTAAATCCTATATATATATACTGTATATATATATATATATATATATGATTAAATCTTAAAGATATTAGTTTAACGGTTTGGTTCTGTTATAAATGTTCCGCTGGTTGTATTTTGTATAACAATTTGTGAAGTGTTAAAAATTTAAACGGGAAGTTATTCTGGTCCAGCGTTGGCCCAGCATTGTTTACCTCTTCCTAAGTGGTCTATACAACCCACATTAATCGCTAGACCATCCAACAAACCTGAAAGATCCTATCAGTCCAGTAGTTTATATACAGTATTTTGCACTCTTTTAATAGACTTTACACAACATTCTATCAAGTAGATTTACAGTATGACAAAATGTTTTTTTAAGAAATAATGTATAAACCTTTTAAGACAAACTTTTTGTATAAGGCACAAGTAAGATTTAACATATCTTCTTACCACACTCTCTTATATATGTCACTATTGTGCAAAAAACCTTTTCTTTACCAATAACTGATAACTAAATATTAAGTAAATGAATTAGATTAATTATCTATTTTTATGCTATGGCATAGAAAACAGAATGCCTGATTCTGATTGGCTGGCAGACATTCTAAAGCATTTGAGTTCAACAATACTTGCAGTATTTTTTTATTAAATTACAATTCACTTTACCAAATTATTTAAGTTATTTTAAATAGCCAAAAATAGCCGAGCCCACTGTAGCAAAGGTGCTCCACTCATTGTTGTGGTCTGCTTTTCTGAAAATTGTTAATACTATTAACAAATTACACTAATACCATTAAACATTTTTATTTATGTGAATATGTTTATTCATGCTGTATATGTACTTATAGCCGCGGAAATAATTAAGAGACCATTCCTAATTTTCATTTCAAATTCAATAATTTCTAGATATTGTGGTCATTCCACACTCCACGACTCAGGAGTGAGTGACATGAAGTCATCCAACTGCAATGTGAAAGACTGACAGAATGACAAGACGTGTAAACTGTGATAAAAATCAAGGTCATCACATACATTTTTTAAAACTTTTCTTACATACATGTACAAATATTACTGTTGTATTGCTTAAAAGTGAAAATGAACTTGTTTTCTTTGCAGTATTTGAGGTAAAAAAAATACAGAGCATCATCTCTGTTATTTTGAGTTTTTGACCTGTATCTCCAATGTTCATTTTCTACAAATAAAATCAATAAATTTGGGAGAAATGTTGTTTTACCTAAACACATACCTATAAATATTGAATTTTAAAATCATAAAAAAAGGTCTCTGAAATGGTCTCTTTTTTTCGGCGGCTATATATGTGTATGTGGTGTATGTGTCTGCAATAGTGTATGCTGCTGATGTGTCTAGTGTATGTATAGGTAAGACAGTGTGGTTGTGTGTGTCTCGAGGTCTGGTGTTGCCTACATTGTATGGAACAGTTTAGTAAACAAAAACAATTACATTTAATAAACATTTGAAAAAAAACATACACATGCATCGATTCTATGTCAAGGTTAGGGGTGTGGGTAAAGTTTTAGCATAGAAAATGTCATTAGTGTATTATAAAAATGACAGATGACAGTCACCACCAGGCTAGAAAAACAAATGTGTTTGTGTGTGGTGGAGACGGTCAGACAAAGTGTTGTATAATAAGTCAGGAAGAGCTGACAGTGGTAGCTCACAGACTGCAGGTCTATAAATAGGTGAAGAGATGGGAATAAATCAACCAGTCAGCATCTTCCTCTCACTCTCTACCTCTCCATTTAGCTCCACCCACCACCTCTTCCTCCAGCTCATTCTGGCTCACTTCCTTCACCTCCTCCCCTTTTCTCTGTTCTCTCTCTTTTTCCCGTTATGTTTCATCCTGCTTTCCATCCACCCTCTTAAATTCACATTAATATTAACAAAATATCAACTTCTCTGATATGTGTCCTCTCTGCCTTGTGGGTTTTATAGTTTGTTGTAGTAAAAGGGAAGGCAAGGGTCAGTTTCATAAATGTTTATGGAAAACTACTGTCTCCTGACATGCTTCACGTCGTTTTAAAATGGATATTTCCTTTCCATGTCTGTGTGTGTGTGCTGCAAATTTGCTGATAAGTGATTTATATTCCCGTGTCATGTGTTTTGCTATCAGCAGCGCTGTATTGATTTGGCTGGATTTGTGTCTTTGTTCTTCTCCGCATGTTATCACTAAAGAAAATCTGTTTCCAGTGACTTTCCAGCACAAATAAAGGTCACATGAATGCAAAGCAGCAGTACTCACATTTATCTCTATTCTCTCTGCATGGACCTCTGACATTCTCTCTGCGGGGGGACTGCCGGTGTGTTTCATTCTGCCTGAAACTATTACTGCCCACTGCTTATTTTCACTGTGTCTATACTCTCACAACTACACACTGTAATGCTGATGTCTAACTGATGACTCCTGGTAGTTTGAAAACATCTACCTTCATTTAATCAGTGTTAAAAATGAACATTGACTTTATCCCTAAATGCTCGCTGTGAGGTTAGTCTGGGACTATTTAGATTTTCATAAACTGGTGTTTTACTGTAAGGTGAAGTGTGTCATTTTTGCATTCTGTTTGCACAGCTCATCTTCAGTCTGACAGTCATACACAAGCAGCTGTTTATTTTTGTTTGACATTGGCTTCTCTCCCACCCTGATTTCTGTCCATCTCTCAAGAATCCTGTCCACAGTGGGGTCGGACTTTGACCTGAGGACCCTGCGTGCTGTTCGAGTGTTGAGACCTCTTAAACTGGTGTCTGGGATTCCCAGTGAGTATCATAACTTAGCGTTAAGGGATCGCATGCTGCAGACAGTAATAAATAATGATTGATTTGAGGGATAGTTCCCCCCAAAATAAGAATTCTGTCATCATTTATTAACCCTTGTGTGGTTTAAATCTTATATATGAGTCTTTCTTCTGTGGAAAACGAAAGGCAAAGGTTTTGTGTCCATAAAATGGATTTCAGTGTTGTTTGGTTCCCAACATATATAATGTTATAATAATAATAACAAAATATCTTCTTCTGAGTTCTGCTGAAAAAAGAAGTCATACAGGTTTGTAATGCCATGATGGTGAATAAATGGTTAAAGAATTTTCTTTTGGGTGAACTATCCCTTTAAGTTTATTTGAAATGTGTAATGCCGCAAAATGTATGTTGCATGTATTTTTATAAACCTGCCAATGACTCAATTCAGAAGGTTTAATTGTAAATTATACAGAATTTTTAGGTAAATATAATTTTCCAGTAACACCTAGAGCATTTTCAATTGCTATGGATCCCATTCCAAAAGGTGCAGTTATGCTTTTAAGTCACCTTACACATTATCTATCCCCTTAGATCCTTGAAACCCCAGTAGGAAAAGTGTTTTTCTTATCACAACCATCATCAAAAAACTTTCAAAAAGAACTTGTTACTGTTCCAAATGTGGTACTAGGGAAAGTGGAATTGAGTATTGATTGGAAAAGGTTCCCCTTTAAATATATAGTAACTAACAAGGTAAGGGAAGTATCATTTAAATTATAACAGATTTTACCCAGCCAAAGCATACTTTGATATATACAAAAAAGATATAGACACAAGTTGTTCTTTTTGTTGTGTTACTAATGAGACTACACTTTATCTCTTTTGGGATTGTCCTTGTAAACTTGCTTTAGAATTTTTATCTGTTGTTTAAAGATATATTGTTTGGTTTCTTTGCTATAAGTAATACAAAAAAGAATGAATATTTTATAGTCAATCTTCTACTGTTACTTGCTAAATTTCATATTGATGCAAATTCTTTCATCAAAAGCCTTCATTTATTGCTTTTATAAATGAAACTCAACAGTACATTCAGGCTCATATTCTAAAAACACTAAAACCCATAAAACGTTTTTTTTTTGTTATTGTTGTTTTTTCAACCTATAAAAAAACTGCCAATGTGCTTGTTCTCCAGGCCTGCAGGTGGTGCTCAAATCCATCATGAAGGCCATGATCCCGCTGCTGCAGATTGGTCTGCTGCTTTTCTTTGCCATCCTTATGTTCGCAATCATTGGTCTGGAGTTCTACATGGGCAAATTCCATACCACTTGCTTTGACATCAACACCGGTAGGTGTTCTTAAACTTTTCACCAGCTGACTTCCTCGTCCATGATTTCCATCAAGTATGTAATGTAAAATTGTATTTGTTTTTATTAGGTGAAATCCGTGAGGAGTTTCCATGTGGGGATGATCCTCCCTCTCGACTCTGTCCTAATGGAACAGTGTGTAGACTGTACTGGCTAGGACCTAACTATGGTATTACCCAGTTTGACAACATCCTTTTTGCTGTCCTCACAGTCTTCCAATGCATTACCATGGAGGGCTGGACCGACCTGCTGTACTATGTAAGTCACACTACAATGTTTTACATTGACTCTTTGGAGTCTTCATTTCATATTCAGTTTTACTATATTTTAAATTAGTTCTATATTTACTCTTTTATTTTGGTTTTGATTAATCCTCATGGCACAGAATTGCTGATTCAACAAACTTTAAATATATCATAAAGTTGCCAGTCCACCTAATCGCTGCCTTTCAGCCATGTAGACGTACAGTAAGCAAAATCTGTCAAAAGCAGAGCAGTGCATTTACAGTCTTATCACTCACAAGCAGCCAGTCCACACTAAACAGAGAGCAGTCTTTTTAGTGCACTGAGGTGGTTTCACCCCTCCGTGACAGAAAACAGCGCGGTTATGTCAATGCCGTGGTTGAGTTTTACGAATTAATGATGTTTCCTCTGGGACCATTTTAATCCTGATGCCACATCAATCTATCCTGCAAATTAAGTGCGGATTCACCTGAAGGATTAAAGGTTTATTTTTCAAATGATCTGTTAATGAGAAATTAGTCTGAAGATGGTGATTTCACGTGACCTCAGAAAAAAGTCTTAAAAGGGTTGTACATATTGACAGAAAGGGTCTAGGACACATCAGGATTTTATTTCCACATTAGTACAAAAAGATTTAATAATAAAAAAATCTCTTAATTTTATTATGAAATAATTTAACATTAATTCTTGTTTTCATTTTTATAATCTCGCCCCTTGCCACATATTCTCTCTCTCTCTCTCTCTCTCTCTCTCTCTCTCTCTCTCTCTCTCTCTCTCTCTCTCTCAACTTAAGTTTTTCTTACAGCTGCCGAGAAAGAAACCTATGAATATTTAACTGCAAGAAGCCTGTCGCACATACATGGGCTTCCAGAGCTCTTAGACATGCAGTGAGTCAAAGCGGAAGAAAAATGTGGGGCAGAATTAAAGAAGACAGAAACAGGGGCATGGAGAATGTCTATGAGCTATGACAAAATAGAAATGGCCAGTGTCAAATGAAAGTGGCTAAAAAACAATGGTGGAAAACAGAAACTGTGAATATAGCAGTGTTTGCAGTTTTAAATAATTAGAATTATAAATAACCGTTAACCTAAAACCTTAATACCTTTCACTGCCCAAGCATGTGAAAACCCAAACAGCCAAATCTGCATAGATTTTCATATCCTTTGGGTTGTGTCTTACTTGGGCTTTGTATCCTGGGTTCCTTCCCTGGAGACAGTCATTGGAGCAATGGCACTCAAGATGGCCTTCTGTTGTGGAATGATGCAATGGTGTGGAGCACCCATATGTGCATGCCACAGATGAAGCAGTCCCAGCCAGATGGTTGCCGCTCTCAGGTTGCACATTGCATGGTATGCGGTGTCCTAATAACTGTCATGGTACGCCCATGGATGCTCTCATCCTCTGTTAGTAAGGTCACATTTCAACATTCCCTCAACAAGAGAAATGGCATATTTAAGAGTAAAACTACACGGATTGTATTGAAAACTTAACAATGTTGGTTAGAGGCTGTGTAGAATGATTTCAAGACAGATGCAAAGAAACCAGATAAATACACTATATTGCCACTTCATGGCGCTGCCTGGGCTGTTTTCTGTCATTACAGAGCAATGATGCTTCGGGGAGTGCATGGAACTGGATGTACTTCATCCCTCTCATCATCATCGGCTCTTTCTTCATGCTTAATCTTGTTCTGGGTGTGCTGTCAGGGTAAGCAGCGTCTCTCTCAGGAAGTGTGTCTGTGTGTATGCTGTGTTCTCAAGTTTTGGCCACTTTTGATACATTCTCTAGCTGGTACAGTACATTCTTTAAAGATCGGGTAACATGCTATNCTCTCTCTCTCTCTCTCTCTCTCTCTCTCTCAACTTAAGTTTTTCTTACAGCTGCCGAGAAAGAAACCTATGAATATTTAACTGCAAGAAGCCTGTCGCACATACATGGGCTTCCAGAGCTCTTAGACATGCAGTGAGTCAAAGCGGAAGAAAAATGTGGGGCAGAATTAAAGAAGACAGAAACAGGGGCATGGAGAATGTCTATGAGCTATGACAAAATAGAAATGGCCAGTGTCAAATGAAAGTGGCTAAAAAACAATGGTGGAAAACAGAAACTGTGAATATAGCAGTGTTTGCTGTTTTAAATAATTAGAATTATAAATAACCGTTAACCTAAAACCTTAATACCTTTCACTGCCCAAGCATGTGAAAACCCAAACAGCCAAATCTGCATAGATTTTCATATCCTTTGGGTTGTGTCTTACTTGGGCTTTGTATCCTGGGTTCCTTCCCTGGAGACAGTCATTGGAGCAATGGCACTCAAGATGGCCTTCTGTTGTGGAATGATGCAATGGTGTGGAGCACCCATATGTGCATGCCACAGATGAAGCAGTCCCAGCCAGATGGTTGCCGCTCTCAGGTTGCACATTGCATGGTATGCGGTGTCCTAATAACTGTCATGGTACGCCCATGGATGCTCTCATCCTCTGTTAGTAAGGTCACATTTCAACATTCCCTCAACAAGAGAAATGGCATATTTAAGAGTAAAACTACACGGATTGTATTGAAAACTTAACAATGTTGGTTAGAGGCTGTGTAGAATGATTTCAAGACAGATGCAAAGAAACCAGATAAATACACTATATTGCCACTTCATGGCGCTGCCTGGGCTGTTTTCTGTCATTACAGAGCAATGATGCTTCGGGGAGTGCATGGAACTGGATGTACTTCATCCCTCTCATCATCATCGGCTCTTTCTTCATGCTTAATCTTGTTCTGGGTGTGCTGTCAGGGTAAGCAGCGTCTCTCTCAGGAAGTGTGTCTGTGTGTATGCTGTGTTCTCAAGTTTTGGCCACTTTTGATACATTCTCTAGCTGGTACAGTACATTCTTTAAAGATCGGGTAACATGCTATTTCTTGCATTCTTTGCACTTTTTTACACTTTTGAACGCGCTGGCTTCTCATGCTTAACATGGTCAACTTGTTAAAAAACGAGTTTTGCACGCGGTAAGTCAAACTAAATCATATCTGTGTACGTGCATAATGTAAAAAACACGAAGGGATTAATGCGATGATGCATTGTGTGCAGGTGCTGTAGTTCCGTCCCCCTGCCTCCCTCCCGCAGCTTGTCTTTTTCCGGAAATAATCATATAGCTGTATCTCTCTTTTATAAATTTGATCAAACTAAATACTCTTCGAAGATACGACGTATGCAATTCTACTGTATAGGTACTCAGGATTAATATGAGATTGGCAGAAATTACGTGTGTTACCCCATCTTTAATAAACAGTTTGTGGACATTTTGTTTTAAAAGCATTTGTTTTGAGTGTACTCCGGTCTTGTAAAGCCAGTATTAGGTGAGCAAGATGGCCATATAGACCTGGGTGAAATAACCTTTTCAGATTTTCAACACCAAGGAAACTGGGAAATTGAGAATTGAATTGGGAAAGATGGTGAAATGTGTTGAATTAACTACACTATTAATTATGCATAAAAATGAACACTTGTAAAAATCTTTCAGAGTTTTATTAAGTGACTCTGATGATATCAAATGGCGAAATGTCACCTGACATACAGTGTCTGTCCATCACTAGTCCGTATAGTGTGTTTGTTGCATGTTAATGTGCATGTGTGTGATACAGAGAGTTTGCCAAAGAGAGGGAGCGGGTGGAGAACAGGAGCGAGTTTCTGAAGCTCAGGCGTCAGCAGCAGATAGAGAGAGAGCTAAACGGATATCTGGAGTGGATCTGCAAAGCAGGTAAATGTCATAGAGCCATTAAATACTTTAGACAGCAGCTATAGCCATGAATACAGACACTGACTAGTTGGAACATACAGCTAATGTGTTGCTATTGCTATGATTTCATTTGCTGTTAATTTACCCATATTTTACAAAAGCTTTTAGAATGTCCAATAATAATGTTTAACGGACTCATATTTTAGTTAGCAACTTTCACAATTTCAGTATGTTGTTTAAAATATCAATCTTTAATTCTGTATAGAAGAAGTGATTCTGGCTGATGAGGATGACACAGATGACCGGATGCCCTTTGATGGTATTTACATGAACTCCTCCATCCTTCCTTCCTTTCTAACCCCCCACATACACCAACCCCCATCTCTCTGTACTCCCTTACTGGGACAAAGTGTTGATTTTCATTGTAAAGGAAGACAGATATCAATTGCATGTTGGCTTTGCTGAGAGGGTGATATTGTATACTTCATGAGTTAATGTAGTGTTCATGAGCACATTTACTGTACATTAGTGTAGCAGTATATATCGCATACCTGATGATGTTTGCTATTTCTTTATCTATTGTCTATTTATCTATTACTCTTTTCGCTTCAGCTATGTTGTCAGTTTGTCTGTGGTGAAATGCATTGCAGTTTACACGTGTTATTTTTTAATCTATGTGATTGGTGACACACAGGCTCAAGACGGAGGCCCACCATCAAGAAGAGTAAAGCAGACATGCTTGACGCTGAGGATGGAGATGGTGACATAGGTGTGCATTAGAGCGAGACACACAAACAGATGTTGTGCAGAAACAAACAGACTTGTGGCAGTATCCAGTAATACAGTTTACAGTATAATTTTATTGTTTACAAATTGTTTATATTTATCTGAAATCACAGTAGCTTCTGTCGATTTTGAATGCTTTAACCAGGCCTGTCTTATGGAGAGCAGGTGTAAACAAAACCTACTTATACAGCCGTGGGTTTTTTTAAGAGACCATTCCAATTATAATTTATTCAGCATTTCTAGATGTATTGTGGTCATTCCAGTCCAGTGTCTGTAGAATTTCAATAAAATCAAACCTTAGGAGTGACATAAAGTAATCCAAAACACATGACAAGACACATAAAAACTGTGATGAAAGTTGAGGTGATCACATAAAAAACGTATACATGAATAAAATACATGTACTGTTGTATTGCTTAACAGTTAATGTGAATGTGTTGTCTTTGCAGTATTTGAGGTCTGGAAAAATACAGAGCATCTTTTCTGTTATTATCACCTGTTTATCCAGTTTTCATTTCCTGCAAATAAATGCAAATAGAAACAATATTTTTAATTGAAATTTGGGAGAAATATTGTTAGTATTTCACAGAATGAAACAAAAATGATCATTTTACCTAAACACACACCTATAAATAGTAAATTCAGGAAAACTGAAAATAATTTTGAAATGGTCTCTTAATTTTTTCCGCGACTATATATCTTTTATAATGCATCACAAAAAATATTAAAGGCAACAATACCACACTAATACTGTGTAGCACAGTAAAACTCTCAATTACAGTATCTTAAAGTGAAAAATTGATACAGTCACAGGCCTGAGATATCCATATACCCTGTGACTATTATCACTTAATTGTAAGATTATAATCTTAACAGATATTATCACTAAATATGTATTACCATAGAAAATATGCCATGGAAACACCATGGTAGGTTTTAGGGCACTATTACAGTGATTATCCAATTAAGATTTAAATACCATGGCTAGCTAAAACAGTCAGTAAAATTGTATACAGCAGCCACCTACAGTATAGGAGTCATTGTTCCATCATTTGATGCACTTAAAGGGATAGTTCACCCAAAAATAAAAATTATGTCCGATTCAGATTGTTCCAAACCTGTGAAAATTTCTTTGTTCTGCTAAACACAAAGAAAGATATTAGGAAGTGATGTCAGTAACCAAACAGATCTCCTCCCATGGTGTTTATTTTCCCTACTATGGCAGTTAATGGGGGATGAGATCTTTTTGGTTACTGACATTCTGAGGGTGAGTAAATGATGACAGAATTAAAATTTTTGGGTGAACTATCCCTTTAATCACAGATTGAACTGTGAACTTTGTGTGAAAGTTAAATGACTTCTTTCTTTAACATGCAGTTTTTATTGAACAGGGCATTTTGTGTTTTCTAGCACTCATGTTATCTTCCGCCCGTCAGGTTCTCCGTTTGCACGGGGCAGTCTGAAGAGCTCCAGGCTGGAGGGCTCCTCCTTCCATAAAAAGGAGCGCCGACTGAGATTCTTCATAAGGCGCATAGTTAAATCGCAGGCGTTCTATTGGATCGTGCTGTGTCTGGTGGGACTCAACACATTGTGCGTAGCTGCCGTGCATTACGACCAGCCCGACCTGCTCTCAGATTTCCTCTGTAAGTCTGTCCACCATTCTTTCATCAATAAGATGCAGGCACACATAAAGTTTGGGCCAGGAGATTTTGAATCTGTGAAGTATTCATTCTCTGTGCTCTAAAATAGTTAACAGATACAGTAGATGAATGTATTGCTCTTTCTCTTCTTCTTCTTCTTCCTCTTGCTCCTGCATCCAGACTTTGCTGAATTAATCTTTCTGGGGATCTTTATGTCAGAGATGTGTATTAAGATGTATGGGCTGGGAACCAGGCCTTATTTTCACTCCTCCTTCAACTGTTTTGACTGCATTGTGAGTTTATCAATTCCATCCTTGTACTTTATCTTCTTTTTCTTCTTCACAATCAACCCGCTTTTGGGGAAACCTGAGCATTAGAGCAGCTGCTCGGTCCTCTTTTAGATCTTGATACAGTTACTAAAATTGGTTTGTGTAACTGAAAAGTGTATAAATCACTGCCACCGAGAAGCAAGTCTGTCTTAGTGTTGGCCATTGTTCAAGGCGCTTTGTTTTTTTGTGGCTTATTGTTCTTGAATGAGCTTTAAATGTGTGTGTTGTATGTATGTGCGTGTCTTTGTGTGTGTGGGACAGGTCATTTGTGGGAGCATTTTCGAGGTGCTCTGGGCTATGATCCAGCCAGGAACCTCGTTTGGGATCAGTGTGTTGCGAGCTCTCAGGTTACTGAGGATCTTCAAAGTGACCAAGTGAGTCTCTCGTGTCTCGAGTCCGACGTCCGTCTCTGTCTCACTTTTTGTCAGTTATAGTTCCGACACAAAGGATTGTGTGTATATTTAAGTGTCTTTAGATGCATTGGCACATCCATTGCATTTGTGTATGTTAAAACGGGACAGATTTATGAATCTCATCTGTTGGGCTATCCTGGAGGTTGTTGGAGACTCCTGTATGCCATTTACTTTGTTCTCCTCAGGAGTATATGACAAGATCTCCAGTATGTTAGGTTAAAGGGAAACTTCACCCAAAAATGAAATTTCATCATTTACTCACCCTCATGTCATTCTGCATGACTTTCTTCAGCACAACACAAAAGAAGATATTTTGAAAAATGCTGGTAAACCTCTGAGACATTTCTCAAAATAGCTTCTTTTGTGTTCCACTGAAGAAAGAGTCACATACAGGTTTTGAACCCCATGAGGGTAAACAATTGATGACAAAATTGTATTTTTGAGTGAATTATCAATTTAAGGATATTGATGGTTGACATGTACATAAAAAGTCCTTCCCACGTTTCTATTTGTATTGAATAAATGAAATACATTGGTGAGTAACCCAATGACTGCTCAACCAAATATCCCTCTTCACCCTGTAACGTGGCCTTCTTAAGAAGGACTAAACTTCTTCATTTTTGTTCATTCCTTCTCTCTCTCTTTCTCAGGTATTGGGCGTCTCTGAGGAACCTGGTGGTGTCTTTGTTGAACTCCATGAAGTCCATCATCAGTTTACTCTTCCTCCTCTTTCTCTTCATCGTGGTCTTTGCTCTGTTGGGCATGCAGCTGTTTGGAGGACAGTCAGTACAACACTAACCCTTTTTTTACCCATATTGCAAACATATCATTTGTAATTCCTTGGTAAATGTGTCATTACAATGGAATGTATCATAACAGCACATTTAAAAAATACACCAGTTATTTTTACACAGTGAATTGTGGTCATTGCATTTAGACTATGTGTACCAATAATACAACAACAAATCTTTCCACTCAGGTTTAATTTTGAATCCGGCACACCACCAACAAACTTCGACACGTTTCCTGCAGCAATAATGACAGTGTTTCAGGTAAGCACATGTGCCTATCAGTCGATGTATGGTTGTTCTGGAAACTTTCAATGGCTTTATGATGGAAATTGTTTTTCGCACCTTAGATCCTGACAGGTGAAGACTGGAACATGGTGATGTATGATGGGATTGAGTCTCAGGGCGGAGTCAGAAAGGGCATGGTGTTCTCGGTCTTCTTCATTGTTCTGACGCTCTTTGGCAACTGTATCCAAACACGGAACATTAAATGCAATTTATAAATGTTCACGGCAGTGAGGTATTAATGTGATTTTCCTTAACCATCTGCGATCAGACACTCTTCTCAATGTATTCTTGGCCATCGCTGTGGACAATCTGGCCAATGCGCAAGAGCTGACTAAGGTAAACACATGCACAGACAGATCAAGCTTATATTTAAGATCTTTCCTCCCCAAAGCAGCAAAAGATAACGTGGAAAAATACGTTTAAGTTTAACAAAGCAAATACATTTTGTTCCTGTAATAAGGGTACGTTTTTCTTTTTTGTTCTGTTGATTCAGTCAGAAATTGCAGCTCAGTGTAAACATTCTCAATTACTTTGTTTCTCTCACGCTCTCTTTATTTCAGACTGTTTATCCATTATACTCCCACGTACCAGAACACATCACATTTAGGCGATATGTTTCGTTTTTCCATGTATAGGATGAACAGGAGGAAGAGCAGGCAGCCAATCAGAAGATGGCTCTTCAGAAGGCAAAGGAAGTTGCTGAGGTCAGCCCACTGTCTGCAGCCAACCTCTCCATCGCAGCGTGAGTATCTCTCTCTTTATCCTCGCTCTCACTTTCTGTCATGCTGTCATATTCTATATACCACTAACCTTGTGTCTACTTTTTATATTTGTTCTATAAGTCTTAAGAGTTTGTGTAGCTGTTTTTTGTTCAGCCACACACAAATATATAAAACGATTGAATGAAGGAGTTTAACATTTCTCTTGTTTCAGTCTAAAATGAGTTACTGTTTATTTTTGTACTCATACAAATCTATAGAAAATTTACACGCATGATGATTCTCAAACTATTTCAAATAAATAGTTACAAAGGCACTTTTGGTCAAACACACAAATTCTCTTTAAGAGATAGTCCACCAAAAAACGAAGATTCTGTCATCTTTTATTCACCCAAAAGTTGTTCCAAACCTGCTGTAAATGTCTTGGTTCTGATGAACACAAAGAACGATATTTGGAAGAATGTTAGCAACTGATAATTCTGAGGCACCATTGACTACCATAGTAGGAAAATGATTGTGTAATTTTTTTGTTCTGTGTCAGTTGCTAACATTTTTCCAAAATCTTTCTTTATGTTCGACAGAAAAAAAATTTTTATACAGACTTAAAACAACTTGACAGAATTATTTTTGGTTCACATTCAAATCTTAACATACGAAAAGAAAACTAAGTAGAGCAAACTAAAGCTAAAAAATAATTTATTGAACAAGTACAAAACTAAAAAGTGTTCAGAACTGTCTCCTTACCTTACCCAGATTTGTAGCTTTACACTTCAAAAAAGAATTTCTAATTTCAGCTGTCAGGTCAGATTCCAACACACATAGATATGTAAAGTAACATGACATTTTTTGTTTTACACAGAAATGGTGATACAGAGGCAAAGTTACAGATTACAGCTTTAATGGTTATGTAAATTATTATGTCGACCCCCCTTTGCAAACTACAGATGGGATCTCCTGGAGCAGTTGCTCTTTAGATCAGCAGACTTCTTTTCTGCAGTTTGTCAACATCGCTGAGGTTGTGTTCTTCTGTGTGTGTTCAACCATTTCAGCTCATCTGTTGTCTTCTCACAACTATATACACAACTTTCTTTCACAATCACAGACGAAATACAATATGTGTGTATCTGTGATACTGTGAATATATTTTCTGTGAATGTTTCCCTAAAACAGAGAAACGAAAAGTATAATTTTTTGCCTTAATGCATAAGTAAATAATAATATAAAGCACAAAATCAGAATAACACGAAGGATGGATGATCCATAGAAGTGTGATGCTGTAGAAAACCAAAAGACAAAGATCCTTCCAACATCAAAACACAATACACAAAGCACAGAGAAAACTGTTGTAAAAAACAGAACGTGGCAGAAGCAATACAAACACATTCACATTGTGTTATAGAGAGTATGTGAATGAGAGACTCTGATGTTTCTACGTTTCTCACATGCTGTTTCCCTCCTCAGCGTGACAGTAAACTCTGAGCGTCTCGACGCAACAGAACACTTTCTGGACTGGTATTTATTTACTTATACTCTTTCTGTTTTTTTAAACACCTCCCCACATCTCCCACTCTTTTCCCATCAGCCCCTTCAACATGTGCATCTCCACCTTGGTACTGTTTGCCGCTTCCTGCTCTGTTCTCCGGTCGCTCCGTCACAGACCGCGGGGGTGGGATGGGACGGGTTTATGGCTCCTCGTCTCTCCTTCATCCTGCTTCTCACCTCCTGCTCTTCTCCCTCTAGCTCTTGACTTTCTCTCTTCACATGCTTTGCTTCAAGGGTTGGGCGCCTGTGATGTTTTCACTCCCAGAGTGACTATACTGTAGTTCTTTATATGTGTGTTCTGTGGGTGAGTTTGACTCAAGCGGTGCAGTCATCCTCTTTAACAAATTATAGTTGGTAGCTTGTAGGTGGGCATTTTTGCCCGTGGTAGCTGCTGCAAGCTCACCTTACCCTTTTGATGATTATCAACCTCAGATCTACTGTAAATGTCTCTCTCTCTCTCTCTCTCTCGTTTTCCCTGTAGTAAAGAGCAACAGAAGAACCATAAAGGTTGTAAGTCAGTATGGGAGCAGCGCACCATTGAGTTGAGAAGGCAGACCCTGATGAACAGCAGAGAGGCTCTTTACAATGAGTTGGAGCCTGAAGAGCGCTGGAAGGTGAGCAGAATACATTTTTCCCACATCCCCTGCTCTGCCCTTGCTCTTTCTCTCCATCCCCCACAATCTTGTCTCGACCATCCTTACTTCTCCTCTCACCTTGATGTCTGTCATCGCATCCCCAGGTCTCGTACTCCCGTCACATCCGTCCTGACATGAAGACCCACCTGGATCGGCCGCTGGTCGTGGACCCTCAGGAGAACCGCAACAACAACACCAACAAAACCCGGCCGGGCGAAGGCCAGCCGCAGCGCTCTCATCAGCTCCTTCACAAACAGCCCAATTTCAACGATGGAGAGAACGAAGGTGGAGGATCTGGGCCCTGGTTGGAAAGGGGAGATTCCACAGGATCACGTAGGAGTCTATTGGGCTGTGAGAACCAGCAGCCGGGGGCTGAAGTTAGAGGTTCCCACCGCAAACATCAGCACGGAGAGCGTTGCAGCCAATCCCGACAACATCGCAAAGCCCCAGAAGAGGAGGGAGAGGGTGGAGGAAGGAGACACAGGAAGGGCAGGGAAAGAGGACCCGAGTGCGAGCATGCTGATGGTGGAGATTGTAAACACAGACGCCATCGGCATGAGGGCGACGGACGGAAAGAGAGAGGCGAGAGGGTGCGACACCGTGCCAGGAAGTGAGTTTCCGAACAAATTTTCGTAAAAATGTTCATACAGGGATGTGAATTCCCTTAACAGCACCCCTTTTGTACGTGATACTTCCGTACAAAAACCTTGTTTACTAACCACACACGGTAGATTGTTTTTAAACAAATTAGGCTCAACACAGGGCTATAGCCTGCCTGACACAATTAATGCTGTTTTGTCCCTATGCCCAGTAAACAGCTTTGTAAAAAGAGACCGGCACTTTAAAACCAGCTTCGAGATCAGAAAATACGCTGGGAAAATTGCATACAGCAGTTTTTAAGTGGGCAGGGTTAATTCCTGCTAAGCTCCACCCATATTGCCCTAATGAACACTTTTTCAATTTGCTCTCCTCTTTCACTAGGGATGGTTACAGCGGCGGTCCCACCCTATCCACGACCCGCCCCATTCAGAAGACTCTGTCTAGGCAGGACAGTCAATACAGTGAAGATCTGGACAATGCCATGAACAACAACAAACTTGCCACCCAACCGCCCAGTAACTCCACCCCGCATAACAGTCTGCTCAATCTTGCCAACAGTGCCCACACGGCTGGCCTGGCACATACCGGCACTGAGAGCAGCCTCCTCCTTACCAACCCTTCCTCTACCATTGCTAATACTGCCAGCACTGGTAACCTGGGCATGACACCCGAGTATACTGCTGTGGACATGGCACCCATGTTTCCCTCTCGTAACGCCATCCTGCAAGGTGAGAGAAATGCATTGAACTTTCCTACGAGAAGCTCCACAAAGTCTTTCTTACCATGTTTATTTTCCATACCTCTCCACAGTCAATAGAAATGCCAACACGGAGCCTCTGCCCAAAAAGGAAGATACCAAGGATGATGATGATGACGACAAAGATGATGGTGGGCCTAAACCCATGCCCCCCTACACCTCGATGTTCATCTTAACTACCACCAACCCGTGAGTACATTTCTTAGGTTTGAATGACATATAAATGATGACAGGAGTTTTACTTTTAAATCCCCTTACCATTAGAGATTTTTCTTATTTACAAGGCTGTTTGTATGACCTTGTGTGTGTGCATCTTAGGTTTCGGAGGATGTGTCACTATATCGTCACTCTCAGATATTTTGAGATGTGTATCCTGTTGGTCATCGCGATGAGCAGTATTGCCCTGGCTGCTGAGGATCCCGTCTGGCCCGAATCCCCTCGAAACAATGTGAGATATTACCACATCTCAACATTGACTATTTATGTCTGTCTGGTTGAGTCTATATTTGTCAATGTTCTCTCTAAATTCTAGCCCTGTTCCTCTTTCGTTCTCTTAGGTCCTGCGTTACTTTGACTATGTCTTCACTGGTGTGTTCACCTTTGAGATGCTTATTAAGGTACATTAGAAATTCTTTCTAGACTATGATTATCAGTATAATACATCACACATTATACTATTCTATGTATGCTGTATGCTAGGCAATAATCTGATGTTTGATAGGTTTCAGGTTCACTTTACAGGCATCTGAATGTCTGTAAGAATATTGCGCAGTGGTCCACCTTAAAACAGTCAGTCGTAGAAATTTTTTTTTTTAATGTTTTTTTATATTAAATTTGTATTTTCTGAGCTATCCTCAACTCTAGCAATATATTGTCATATTGATTTTTGTGTGTGCAAAGTCTTGAAAGAAATGTATAGACCACTTGCAGTGTCAGTACTTACGGTGTCATATTTTCTATTTTACATATGCAGTTAAATCTTTAAGATATTTGTTTTACATTTTGATGAAGTTATAATTGTTCTTTTGGTTGGATTCTGTTCAAACGTTTGTGTGGTGTTAAAAAACTGAAACAGGAAGTTCTTTTGGACCAGCATTGTTTGCGTTTTCCGAAGTGGTCTATTGAAAAATCTTTATTCTGTAATCACAACTGACTTAAAAATGTTGGATGAAAGGTTTGTAACATTACGGTTTCAAATTAAATCAATGGGTTCAACATCTCGAATAAGCATTTTCTCTGTGTTTCAGATGGTGGATTTAGGTCTGGTCATGCACCCAGGCTCATACTTTCGTGACCTGTGGAACATCCTGGACTTTATAGTGGTTAGTGGTGCCCTGGTGGCGTTTGCCTTCACGTAAGTGTCATGCAGGCCCCGGCGCTCATGCTTCACACCTCTCTCCTTCCCTGCCTGCTGCCCAGCCTCCTTCCCCATCTGCTCCCTACAGGTCAAACGCCTGTGCAGTCAGCACAGCTTTCTGCCACCCTGGAGCGCCAGCCTGCTACCCATACAGCCCAACTGTCTCTCTCTATTTCTCACACATTTCTTTCATTCAGCATATGCCTCTGTTTTTTTTTTTTACTGGGTCTTTGTATAAAAATAAAAATCACTCCCTTGATAGTCAGTAAAGCTGTCTACACTGGAAGTATCCAATTCAGTGTGTCACATTTAGTTGACACCAGTTTCTATTCAGTAACATCTTCCAGTGTAACCAGTTTCATTATTTTTGTTCTTCCCATTACTCTCATTTCCTCAACTGAGTTTTATGTTTTTGGTGTATTTTATTTCCATAACTCCTTCCTTCTTTTGCCCCTCCTTTGCCCTTTCCACATAGTCTAACATTCCCTTCTGGTAATTCCCACTTCATCTCCCTGCCCTGCCCCACCATGCACTGCCCCCCGCCCCACCACGCCCCCAGTGGGTGCGCTTGGGCCCATTTCCATGAGGGTGATGACCCTACCTGGGCACCTGTAACCCTTTAGTGCCCAGACCTCTCTGGAGCATTCAGCCACACACACCTCAGGTATTTACACTTTCTATATTCTGTGCCACCCATCCTGCTGGAACTCAACACGAGATAAAGAAAAACAGTAAAAAGGAACAAAAAAGAAAGCAAAACAAAATCAGTGTGCCATATCTTATATAGTATTATAACATTTAAATGTTTTCCAAGTCCGTGTATTTAGTTTTATACCTTTTATTACCTTATGTAACAGGCTCGTGTGCTTATTGGCTAACAATTATGCATGTAAAATGTGCAATTTGAGGTTTTGCAAAGTCTGCAAACAGGTTCAGAGACAGTGCATGAACAGTGAGGATGAGGTTTATGATCAGAAGAGTGGTGAATCGATGTTTCAGGTTCTGTTTCTGAGAACAAGGTCAGTTCCAGGTCTGTGGTTGAGACGGAGCTTGTCATGTGAGAGAGGTCAGATAGGTGGAAGAAATGCATGTGAAATGCTGTTTATAGATCCAGGCTGACTAAGAAGCATTTGAGAGGATTCTGGGAATCGAAGCGGCATGGCAGATAACCTGAAATGCAATCATGAATGGAAGAAATATGAACCCAGATCAATGGTTTTCCTTCCTAAAATACCAGAATCTGAATGCTGTGAAATGGTAATGTTATTAGCCCTGTGTATGCATATGTGTATCTGAACAACTATGAATTTGCTTTGCCGTATTGAAATTCCTATGCAGCACAGTGTAGGGCTCATAACGTTGTTTTTGAAAGCAACCTGTGTGACTTTGTGTTGCTGTGTGGACATACACATGACATACATGTACCATTTAATGAAATTAGAATCAAAGTTAAAGGGACAGTTCACCCAGAAATGAAAATTCTGTCATCATTTACTCACCCTCAGGTTGTTCCAAATCTGTATACATTTCTTTGTTCTGATGAACACAAAGGAAGATATTTGGAAGAATACTTGTAACCAAACAGATCTCACCTCCATTGACTCCCATAGTATTTATTTTCCCTGTAGTAAATGGGGGATGAGATCTGTTTGGTTACTGACATTCTTACAAATATCTTCCTCTGTGTCTTTCCTTTGCGAAACAAAGACATATATATAGATTTGGAGTAAATGATGACAGAATTTTCATTTTGGAGTGAACTGTCTCTTTAATATAAAGATAAAACCTGTTCACACCACATCAGAGGCAACGAAACCACATGAAATGTGAAAATTAGGCTGATGTCAGATTTGAATTGAATGCCAATTTGTTCATTTGTTTTTATATCAATAATAAAAAGTGATGTAAATGTGGTGTGAATGAATTAATAGAGATGTTTATAATTTAGTTTTAAAATCTTAAAGGAATAGTTCACCCAGAAATGAAAAATCTGTCATCATTTACTCACCCACTTGTCATTTCAAACCTGTATGACTTTCTTTCTTCTGCAGAACACAAAAGAAGATATTTTGAAGAATGTTGGTAACCGAACAACAGCAGCACCCATCAATGGGCACCACTGTTGTTTGGTTACCAACATTCTTTAAATATCTATTTTTGTGTTCTGCAGAACAAAGTAAGTCATACATGTTTAAAATGACAAGCAGGTGAGTAAATGATGACAGAATTTTCATTTTTGGGGGATCTATCCTTTTAAGGTGCATGTTTATTGTTTATGCACTTTTTATTTGTACATTTTGATTTCATTAGATTATTTATGCATTTATATTTCTAGAACTAAAGCATTACAATGTAAAGGCGGGGTGTCCGATTTCTCTTAGCCGTTGTTGATGTTCAAATCACCAAAACAGACACACCCCTACCCCATCTTTCGCTTTCGTCAGCGCTCGGCTCAGCTAATGTCTGTCCTGTGCACTGTGCACCTTACTGCTGATTGGCTACAAGGTTGTTTTGGTACTCAGCCCGACTCAGTTGTCTAAAGCGTAATTCGGAAATCGGTTACCCCGCCTTTAACAAGAAAGCAATTTTTAAGAATCTAAAAAAACTTGCAAAACCTTCCAGCATGACTTCTAGAAAGAAGCTTCCTTAAGCGTTCTTATTCCTCTGCGATTTGACCTCTTGACCATCAATCCCAGCCCCAACCCCATCTCTATCTGCACTCACACCCCTTACTTGCATGAGATAAATTTCTGAAGTGTGTAATTTAGAGACATTTCGATTTGCTTGCATATTCCCTATAAAAACACACCACCTCTTACTATCATAGCTAGAGTCTCCTGTTCTCCTTTCTCTTCCTCCCTGTCTTTCTCTCTCTCTACACAGCTGTAGATATCTCAGAAGGGCAGGCGCTCTGGGGTGACTGTGGTGCCCCCTGGCTGTGAGCCTGGGAACAGTTTTCAAATCTGTATTATCTCTCTGTCTGTGTTTTAACTTTTTACTCAATTTCAGGGAGTGATCTGTCATATTTGTGTGTATGTATTTATGCATGCTTATTTTGTATTTTTTATGCAGGGTCCAAAATTAATTGTTGTCCAGTTACTTTTTTAGGCAAAACAAGCAGGGTTAAAATCGCAAAGTACAGATTTTTTAAATGAAAAATACAGTTTTAAAGTTTATACAAATATATATTTTTATATTATATTTAAGTATATATATATATATATATATATATGTCATTTGTTAGTATACATGTTTGCTGTACATTTAGTCCTATAAACTATTAATTTTAGACCCTGCTATGTGTATAAATGTTATTTTCTAATTTTATTTCACTAGTTTTTGTGTTGTTAGTGTTTACACTAGAATAGGTGTCCACATATAAAACAAACTAGGAACCTGGCCAGTGATTTTACTCTCTGTCTCATATTGATGTTTTTCCTACTTCCAAACCCCCATTCTTTCCCCGTGCCCTTTTCTGTCCGTGTCTGTGTTTTGTGTCTTTGTCTCTGGCTCCACCTTTGCTCTCCTGTCTCTGATCATCTCAACATATCTACAGTGGAGGAGGCGGTGGGGAAGGAGAGGGGTAATGTCTCTTTCTCTCTCTCTTTCTCCTCTGTTTGCTCTTGTTGCCTGTCCTGCTCATCACACGCCTGTCCTTTCCTTCTATAGCCTGATCTGTTTGTCTGATCGTCTGTCTCTGATCGTCTCGTCCCTCGCACATAGGACACATGCCAAGGGCGAAATCATTTTGTTCTTTAGCCAGCTCAATCTACTCTTGGTACATTCTACAGTATGTGGACACCTACATGTGTTAACATACGTATTTGTGTCTATGTGTACGTGTGTGTCTCTTCTGCGTCGGGCCTTCAAATGCAATTTGTCGAATGACCCGAGAGTGTCATTTACAGGAGATAAAATGGTTACGATCTGATGTTACAGAAATTGTAGTTGACCAAGGCTTTGATACTCGACAGATTAGACTCACTTGCAATGTGATTCATAGCAGCATTGGACTTACAGGGGTCTATGTATACACAGATAGGGGTTTAGATGCCTTCTGCAGGGCTGCTCATTTACAGCAGCGAAACAAGACAACACAGAATGCATTAAGATCTCTTAGGCCTGGATGGGTTTTTTGCCTAGAAAGATAAAACTGTAAAGAGATTACAGCCAATCAAACCGCTCACCTCATAGAAGGGCACTGTCCAATTGAGATGTGTATCATCGTTTTGATGAACGCAAGATCCAATTAGACAGTCATTTATTGTCTGGTGAGGGAGAGAGAGAGCTCTGAACTATATAACTGCAGATTTAAAAGAAGCAGATGCCAGAAATATTTATGAACTTACCTACTGGCACACAAAGTACCTGTACCTGTAGTTCAGTTGGTAGTAACAAAAAGGTCATGGGCTCGATCCCAGAGAACGCATACTGATCAATGACATGTATCGATTAAATGCATTGTAAGTTGCTTCGAATAAAAGCTGAAATGTGTAGAAATGGTAAAAATCCTCAAAACAATTACAATAAAGTCTCACTTAAAGAGATAGTTCACCCCCAAAAAATAATTTCTGTCATCATTTACTCACCCTCATGTCATTTCAAACCTGTATAAATTTTGTTGTTCTGCTGAACCAAAAGATATTTGGAATGTTTGTAACAACGAAATTTATGCGAAAATTTTTAGGTCAACTATCCCTGTAAGAATATGTAAATGTCATTGCGTTATACAATAAAATATTAAAGCAAGTCACTTTCATTTTTAAAGACACCACATTTTGTGGAATACAGCCGTGGTGGAACAAATAAGAGACCATTTCAAAATAATTTTTAGTTTATCTGAAATTAATATTTATAGTTATGTGTTTAGGTAAAACGATCATTTTTTAATTCTGTGAACTACTAACAATATTTCTCCCAAATTTTAAATAAAAATATTGTTTCTATCTGCATTTATTCACAGAAAATGAAGAAACAGGTCAAAATAACAGAACCGATGCTCTGTATTTTTTCAGACCTCAAATACTATAAAGAAAACCAGTTCATATTCACTTTTAAGCAATACAACAGTAATATTTGACATGTATTTAGGAAACGTTCAAAAATTATTTTTTATGTGATAACCTTGATTTTTATCACAGTTTTCATGTGTCTTGTCATTGCTGTCAGTCTTTCACATTGCTTTTGGATGACTTTATGTGTCTCCTGAGGTTTGATTTAGTTGAAATTCAACAATGCTGGACTGCAATGGACACAATACATCTAGAAACACTGACTAAATTAAAATTTGGAATGGTCTCTAGTTTTTCTAACGGCTATATGTCCATGGAGAACAATATGTGTGTTTTGTCTGCCAGGACTTCATACAGCCACTGAAATGACCGTAGGATCAGTTAGTTAAAATGAACTTTGCTAAAATCTGCTAGAGAATTTCAAAAATGAACAGATGCATCTAATGCAATTACATCCAAGTGTCTGAATACTTTGAAAGAACACTTTGAACTGTACCTTCCACCAGCCACAACTGAAACGGTGTATAAAGGGACTCAACACTTCAGTTCTTCAGTTCACTTTCTCATTATGGTTACTACAGCATATTCCTTGGTGGACCATTTACCGTACACTTTGCATTCCCATGTACTGTACACAATTTATACAGGTCTGCCCCAGCTTGGCTTTTAAGATTGTTTGGCATATAGACACACTGCAACAGGACAGATGCACTGCATGATAAAAATATGGCATGTTAAAGTTAGTTAGTGTCATAGATAATGTACTAGACTCAGCTCAGTCTTCTTTAATGATCGATTCATCTCTACAGAATGACAAGAGATGACAACGTCTGTTGTGCTGTTGCACAATGTCAATGAGAGATGTTTGGTCAGAATGTTTGATGTTTACGCCACACAGGTTGTGTCTGGATTACTACTACTGCTTGAGCTGAGAGCAGACTCGGGCCTGCTGGCAGTCTGGTTTATTGTCTCTAGTGCTGGATTTGGACTTGGATTTGTAAAATAATGTTTTTTTTCTTAAAGGTGCACTCAGAAAAATGTTTAAAATCACAGATTATATAGATTCACCTTAACATTTTCAGATCACACAACCAGTTGGATTCATCTCGCTTTATATCTGTAATTCCCCTGTTTCTCTCCCCTTTTCATAGTTTATATTGGCTGATGACGCATGGCTTATTTCTACAGTGTCTTCAATAAAACATTTGCGCTGCCAAATCTGAAACTTTGGCCACATAAAACAGTGAAAAGCAAAATTCAAAGAGTGCACCTTTAAATTTTAAAATTTAGTATTTAGTACTGTGTATCCATAACATATCTCAGACTCCAGCAGAGCTTCAGGTCTCCATTTCCTGGCAGGTGAAGTGCTTATGGTCATATGACTGTGTCATGTGACATTCTGTTGTATGCCATGATGGTCATGAAGGAGGCATGGCATCTAACTCCAGCTAAAGTTGTCACCGTAGGAGTGAAGTCACATGCAGAATGGCACTGCATGTTTACAAAACTTAAATCCACAACCTTTAAGAGTGTATGTGTGATACCTTAGCATCCTGCTGGTGTAGTTTATATATTGATACAAGTTTTGTAAGTGATATAAATCGGTAAGTGAAAACAGATGTATGGGTATGTGCAGGCATGCACAGGTCTAATAATTCAGTCTTGCATCCTTTATTTCTCTCTTTTCAATGTATTTGTGTCTCATATTAATGTATTTCTTCCTTTCTCCCCCATGTCTGTCTGTCTGTGTCTGATTCCTCTCTCATCTCTTCAACTGCTCACACCTACAGCGGAGGCAGCGGGTAATGTCTCTCTCTCACACTTTCTCTCTCCCTCTTTTGCTCCTAATGCTTATCCTGCCTATTACACAGCTTTCCTCTCTTTCTTTTTTGGATTTGTCTCTGTGTCTGTCTGCAAGTCACCATCTCTTTCTATCGATCTGCCACTGTTTCTGTGTTAACCGGCTACAGTCGCTCAAGAATCATTTACACTCTGTCCATGACTCGTGTAGTCATGGCGGCTGATAGGGTGGAGGGGTCCGTCACCTCTGCACCAGTCACTTCTCTGATAGACGCTTGTTTATGCTTGACAGTGTGTAACCACATCTGCTGTGAGAGCAGTATTCAGGCCGGCACTGGAAATCTAGAGCACTGCTTTTAGTCCTTGAGATTGAGAAAGAAGAGGTGAACAGAGGACAGGAAAAACAATACGGATGCAAATACCATACAGTATACACTACCGTTCAAGGTTTAGGGTCACTTGACTGAAATGGTCATGATCATAAAAGTCTGATGGCGTATGCTTCAATGTTTGAAATTAGTTTTGTAGGCAAAAATATAATTGTGCAACCATACTTTAATTCAATTCAATTCAGTTTTATTTATATAGTGCTTTTCACAATGTGGATTGTTCCAAAGCAGCTTTACAGGAGAAAAACAGAAAAACACAGAAAATGTAAAACACAGCACAGTGCATGGTGTTGATAGACCAAGCAAGATTATTGTAGTAAATAATATCTAATAAATGCAGTCTCCCGGTGAGCAAGCCAGCCAACAATGCCCTGTGGCGAGGAACCCAAACTCCAATGATAAATAAATGGAGAAAAAAAACCCTCCAGTCTCAGCCGGGAGGGCCAGATCTCCTCTGACGTGTCACAGCTTTAAAGGGGTCATATTGCGCGAATACGTGTTTTTCTGTGTCTTTGGTGTGTTATAAGTTGCCCATTCATGTATTAGACACGTAAAATTGCAAAAATTAAAGTGTCGGAACAAAAGATGAATTCTATCTAAAAACGAATGCTCACCCAGACCTGCCTGAAACACCTCGTGTAACCACACCCCCACAAATCTACGTCAGTTCGTGGTCTGATTTGACTAAGACCGCCAAATGTATACGCAAGTAAGGTGGGCGTACCTGTCAGTACAATTGCTTTGGAACCTGATGTTTCAAATATGGTAAGAGGCGTTACATTTCCGTCTCATGCTTGCTGTATTCGACCAATCACTACACACTGGTTAACTGGCCAATCATAGCACACCTCGCTTTTCAGAGTGATGAGCTTTGTAAAAAATCTGCGCGTTTCAAAGAGGCGGGGCAAAGAGGAGATACAAACATGCACGGTATGTGGAAAATACAGCGTTTTTGAACCTGAAATCGTGTATACACATCGTATTACATCTAAAACAAAGGATAATATTCGTTTTAGCCGTGTCATATGACCCCTTTAATAGTTTATTTCATTAGAAGACAAAAAAGTTTTTTAATATGATAACTTGGCTTGAATAATGAAGAAAAATCAGCCAATAAAAGCCCAGATTAGAACTCTGTCACTACGGTTTAAAAAACATGCCAGGGTGAGACTTCAAGAACTTGGTTGTTAAATGTGCCAAAGGTACATTTTTTAAAAATTTTAGGCAAAGGTGACTATTGAAAATGCGAAAATGTAAAGTCACAACATAATCCTAATAGTTACTTATGTGACATTCCATTGTTTTGATGACTTTGCTTATTCTTAATTAATTACAAATTCTCAATTACTTATTCTAAAATGTAGAAAAAATGTAACATAAATTAGTATTTGATTCTAAACTTTTGAATGGTAGGGATATTGATATATTAATATCGAGTATAATTGCACTCTGAAAAGTGTGAAAAGTCTCATACAAAATTGGTGTCAGAAAAGCTATTTGGCTGTTGGCTAACATTGTCCAATAGCTCTTAGTTACATAAGTACAAAGGAAAGCTTTTTCTGAGGAGAAGCTAATTAAAACATTTTGAAGATTTAAGACTACAAACATTTAGTTTTATTGGAAAAAATTACACAAATCAAGTATTCACCATATGAGTTCTTGATATCATGTGAAAGCATCATTGCATTGTTCAAGGTTGTGTTGCGGTGATGTAAATCAATCTACAACAGTCCATTTGCATAGCTTATCCACACAATTTTGTATGAAAGTTTTGCTTTTAGCTTGCTGGTGGCTTACTGCCATCCACAGCTGTACACACATCTGTCAAATGGCTAGGCTGTGGTACCACATGACCTGCAAATAGGCCAGAAAGCCTTTAGATATAATATCTTGAAGGTGACGTGATTCTTCTCATGATAGAGGCAGAGCTAATATAATTTAAGATGAGTGGATGCATGTTATCCGACCCTTTAAATGTTTGTTATGTGTTTTCCAATGGACAACCCCCCAAAAAAGAAAGAAAGAGGTTTGGCTGGGCATTTCCTAAGTGGGGATGCCCGAGTCTGCTTTGTTGGTTTACGTTTCATGCTGATGTAATGGCAATGCAACGAAACCAGACGGTGTTATTTGAGAAATGAGGTACAAAGGTGGTTACAGCATGGGCAAAGACAAAACAGTGGATATTACATCCACTGAGCTAGTTTTCAATGCAGCATGAAACACGCCAGCGAGTAGTTGTGTGTTTCGAGCGTGTGTTGGGTGTGTGAGATGGGCTTGCATGTCTGTACACAGCAGGCTACATTCTCAACGAAAAATGGTGATGAGAATCCTGAGAGTAAATGTGTAAATGTAGCCGGCATGTTTTATTGTTTTAACAGCCTGAGCTACTAACTAAATTGTGTGTTCGAGATCAGTTACCCATGTTGCCAACCACCTCCTGCCATTTCACTGTCTAACTGTGTTTATGGCTTGTGTGTGTTGGTGTTCATCTGCAGAGGAAGCAGCAAGGGAAAAGATATCAGTACCATCAAGTCTCTGCGTGTGCTCAGAGTGTTGAGGCCTCTGAAAACCATCAAGCGTCTGCCCAAGCTGAAGGTACAGTTTGTTTCTTTCTGTTTTTGCTTGCTTACAGACTGTGTTTTGTCTCTACATACACATTTTTTCCTTCACTGATCATTTTGTCTGTTTTCAGACTGTATGAGGGATTTATTTGTTTCTTTCAGTTGACTGAGTTCAGGCTCTGTCGTCAAAACATTTTCGCTGTTTGTTAGCTTTATTTTGGTGTTTTTCTACCTTTTGAAACTTTAGTTTTGTCTTTTATTTTAGCTGTTTTTGTTTGTATTCTTGCTTACAGCTTAATTTAATTTAGCTTTGTCCATGTTTTGTCTATTTTTGTCTGGTTTTGATTGTTTTGTCTGGATTCATTCATGAATTTTAGAAGTTGTTTTAGTTGACTATTGCCCTACTAAAAAAAACAATAGCAACGGTTCAAGACCCATTAGCTTTTTCCATTAAAACCATTACAAATTCCTAATTGTATTGTGTTTTTGCCATTATTACAATAGGATTTAATGGTGTTCTATTGGTTCCCATCTGCCATCCCTGCTAAAAAAAAACATGCCCAAAACAAAATAGAAAATCTAATGGTTTTAATGGTTATAATGGGAATTGAATTGCATGGAAACTATAATGGTGTCTACATGGTGATGGATTCTGTTGGTTAAGTCCTGCAGTAGGATCCCTTTAAAACCATTAAAACCAACTTCTTTAATGTTTTGTTCAGCAGGGATAAGGCCCCACTTTATAATTTCTTTAATGGTTTCAATTAAAGAAAGGGCACAAACCCTGCTGAAAAAAACTATAGAAACCCAATAGAAACCATTACAGAAATTCTAACGGTTTACAATAAAATACCATTATGAACCATTAGCTTTTTCCATTAAAACCATTACAAAATGCCTTTTTGTAGTGTGTTTTGGGCATTATTCCAGTAGGATTTAACATCCCACCAATAGAACCCATCACATACCAGTAGAACCATTACAGTTTCCATTAAAACCAATACAAATCCCTTTAAACCCATTAAAACCATTACAACTTCCTTAATGGTTTCTATGGTTTTTTTCAGCAGGGAAGGGTTCGCTGCTGAAAAAAATAGAAACCATTAAAGAGGTTGTTTTTTTAGATGTTTTTAAAGGGATTTGTATTGGTTTTAATGGAAACTGTAATGGTGTCTACTGGTATGTGATGGATTCTACTGGTGGGATGTTAAATCCTATTGGAATAATGCCCAAAACACACTACAAAAAGGCATTTTGTAATGGTTTTAATGGAAAAAGCTAATGGTTCATAATGGTGTTTTAATGGAAACATTATTAATATTTAATTGGAATTTCTGTAATGGTTTCTATTAGGTTTCTATGGTATTTTTCAGCAGGGAAATCATTAGAATTTCAGTGATGGTTTCTGTTGGGTTTCTATTGTTTTTTCAGCGGGGTTGTTTTAAATTTGTTTGGTGTTTAACTGGTCAACTCTGTGCTCAGGATTGATTTAAATTTGTTTTGTCTTCTTTGTGTTTTGTCTATTTTCAGGCTGTTTTTGATTGTGTGGTGAACTCTCTAAAGAACGTACTGAACATCCTCATTGTCTACATGCTGTTCATGTTCATCTTCGCTGTTGTGGCGGTACAACTTTTTAAAGGCCGATTCTTCTACTGTACAGATGAATCTAAAGAGTTTGAGCGTGACTGCAGGTATGAAAGCTCCTCCCAACACACACGAAGGGATGGTGAACAGTCACCTTGTGTTTCTCTGAAATGATTATGGTGTCTTTAGGGGCGAGTATCTGGTCTATGAAAGAGATAATGAAGTGAGGGCGCAGAAGCGGGAATGGAAGAAATACGATTTCCACTACGACAATGTGCTTTGGGCCCTTCTTACCCTCTTCACCGTATCTACGGGAGAGGGGTGGCCGCAGTAAGTCATATCTCAATTCCTTACTGAAAAGAAACGCTGTTTATATGTATAATGGGGTCTAAAATGTCCAACGCTCTCTAGAGTCCTGAAACATTCAGTGGATGCGACCTACGAGAATCAGGGCCCTAGCCCAGGTTACCGGATGGAAATGTCCATCTTTTACGTGGTGTACTTCGTGGTCTTCCCCTTCTTCTTCGTCAACATCTTCGTGGCTCTCATCATCATAACATTCCAGGAGCAAGGAGACAAGATGATGGAGGACTATAGTCTGGAAAAGAATGAGGTAAGTGACGTAGAGCAGTGCCCCTCAAAGTCTTGAGTACTTCATAAAAATCTAAGTGTTTGTACTGGGTTGGAACCAAACTCTTTAGAATGGACCTCTTAGTTGATATTCCCTAAAAAGTTTAGGTCATTTATATGGTGGTCTTCAGATTTTACTTATCCCATTGTATCTGTTTTGTTTACAGAGAGCCTGCATAGACTTTGCCATCAACGCCAGGCCGCTGACACGCCATATGCCACAGAACAAGCAAACCTTCCAGTATCGCATGTGGGAGTTTGTGGTGTCTCCTCCATTTGAATACACCATCATGGCCTTGATTGCCCTCAACACCATTGTCCTTATGATGAAGGTGTGACAGTTCTTTTCTTTAGTACATTTCCCAATGTTAGGTACTCGTATATTTTCTTTATTATAAATCTAGATTATATTTTTAGATCTAGATTTTGTCTGAAGAATTAATAGATTATGCTGGTAAATAATTCACCAAATATTGAACATTGGGGCACCGAACCATTTGGGTGGTTAACTGCCCTGGGGTGCGTTTCCCGAACAACGATATAACTCGCTGGTTAACCACCATAGTACGATGCATCGTTGGGTAAATTAACGATGTAGTTACGACTGTTTCCCGAAACCGTAGGAACTCTGTGGGAGATCAATTGTTTGAACCAAGCTGGTTCAACAATCTAGTTGATGACGCCACACAGGTGGTGGAGTAATGACGTCTACTAATAAATATGTTCTGATCGAATTAATGTCAAATTCTTGCTGTAAATAACATACATTGCATTCTATTTTTGTTATCTGTTGTTTTATTTCACGATATTTAATTCATTTATAAGTGTTTATCCTCTTACGTCATTCCGCCCAGGGATTCCCCAGGGTCTTAGAGCACGCAGGTCATGCGCATTGTCCTTTTCAAACAACATCGCTTCTATTTTTTTGACAAACTAAAAGATGTCAAATTTAATTTGTATATATTTAGAATGATGGGTATGGAATGCACTGCGTGTTGCTTGCTTACTTTGATCAAAAGCTTAATGCATGCAAGTCTACATGTCATAATAATAAGGAACGATGCTTCTAACCACAGCTGTAGACCTGTAGTTCCAACCACGTAAATTTGCGATGCTGCTTGCGATTGATCGTTGGAATGATGGTTTTGGGAAACACTTAAATCATTGAACTATGCTGGAACGAAGGAATTTGCGACCATAGTTGGCTAACGATGCTTTTGGGAAACGCACCCCTGATCAATTGCGATTGAGTGATTGACATTCAAATGATAAGGATGATTTCACTGGTTCTCCCTTTAGCTAAAATTTCATTTGTGGGAGAGCCAATGAGACATAAAAAATAAGCTTTGTTTATTGTTCAAGATTTATGCTATTGTAATTATGTTCCATCAGTATTTCATTCTTTTTTGTATATATTTTACAAATACTGTACATGCATTTATAAGTGTGTGGGTTTTATTTTGCATACCTGTGCAAATGTCTTGTTTGGTCTGGTCTCATTTCGTAAGTGTTTTAAATATGTTTTTCCATATCTTATGTCTTTAGTATTATGGAGCATCACCTGCCTACGAAGCTGTGTTAGCCATACTGAACATAGTGTTCACCTCGCTTTTCTCCATGGAGTGCATATTAAAGATCATTGCTTTTGGAGTGCTGGTAAGTTTCAAGTTAATTTGTCGTGTGTACAGATGTCAGTGACAGTATGTACATTGAAATGCTTGTTGTGAGGGTCAGACAATCTACAGTACATCAATATACAATATAAGGTTACACTTTATTTTACAGTGCCCGTGTTACAGTGTAATTATACGTTTAAGTACTGAGTAATAAAAATTAACTACGTGTACTTACTATAGGGTTAGGTACATGCAATTATGCATAATTTATAGTAAATACTATAGTAAATACATGTAACATGTGTAACAAGGGCACATTATTACAATAATAATATTTTAAGTAGCAAGTAAAACAAATTTAAGGATAAGACAAAAGATATGTATCTGTAAGTGTATATACAGTGGGACCCAAATATTTCTTAGTAAAATAAGTAAATTAATATAGTTAGTATAGTAACATTTCATAGCCACTTTTATACTTTGATGAATGTCTTTGCATTACAGTATAGAGTAAGTATTATCAAAAATAAGGTATTGTCCAGATTGGTAGCACGTTTGTAGCAACATTGGGTCTCATTCATGACACACGAGCAGAACCAATTTTTGTGTAAATTGTTCGTAAAGTCATTCTAACGTAAATTTTCGGATTCAGGAAAATGTTTGTATTTTCAAAATGTTAGTTGGTACGAAAGAAATTGTACACTTGCTCCATACCATGCGTAAATGGTCCGTAAAACCGCACGTAACGTTCTGTATTCTTTTAGACAAACTGATGACACTGCATTTTACATTTACATTTACATTGTCATTTTGCAGACGCTTTTATCCAAAGTGATTTACAAAGTAGGGGAAAACAATAGAAGAAATTTGTGCAAAAAAAGAACAACAATGCATAGGTGCAGTAAAACTGGTCTCGGTTAGCCTACCAAAGTATACAAAGCTAAGAATATCCTTTTATTTGGGGGGGATAGGAAAGTAGAAAATAAGTAGAAGACTGTACTAATGGGTCAGATGTTGACGGAACAGATGTGGTTTTTAGCTGATTCTTAAAGACAACTACAGAACCCGCTGATCTTGTGGCAAGAGGGAGATCGTTCCAGAGTCGTGGAACACATCCGGAGAATGATGCATCGTGTATCATAATGATATTTCACGAGTTCTTTATCCCTGTCTATTATTATTTTTTACTTTTAATCTATGGGTAAAACGCAGAGCTCGTCACTGTCTTTTTTTACACAGTCGTCCAATCACAGTGGAGAAGAGGCGGGACAAACACTAGATTGACCAACCATCATGCACAACAATGGAGAAGTTAATATTAATGATTACTGCATTTTCATATTCAGTAATATTCTTCAAAATAAGATACTAGTAACAAGTAGGCTAACTGAGGTGGACATTCTACATCACAGCAACCGAAGCGTTCTCAAGCACTGCCATCTGGTCGTTTTCCAAAGAGCACCAGGTATTATTATTTTAGCTGGTTTAAAACGCTTTGGTGGACAGTTTAATTGATTAATTTATTGCCAAGCATATAGCCTATTAGTCTCTTATGCATTTATGCAATATAATATAACCAAACCTGAGAATGAAGTCCAGAGGATTCCAACATTCCAAGATACGTAATTTGCGTAGCTGTAATTCATAGGCGGGATTATGCTAATTGTGAATGAGCGTGCATGCGCGCCCTGTTTACGAATAATTGGAATTAAATAACATACACACGTTTTACCATGAAATCTGACGTTTGCGAAGTATTTGTGAATCCAGAGGAAAGTTTTCGGCAAGGTCTGTTTTGCGCGCAAATTACTCGGAATTTACTCATATATTTACGAATGTTTCATGAATGAGGCCGATTGCACATAAATAAGTTATTATATTTGTTATATGCTGTCAATAGTATGAGTAGGTATTGTTGTTATATTTGCCTACATGTTAAATCTGATATGCTATTCGAAAAGGTATTTGGACACTTTCACTACTAAACATAAATAAAACCAAACGTGAATCTACTAAAAGTCATCTAATGACCATTTGGTAGTATAGCATTGTTTGTTTACATGTGCCAATTGATTTCATATTTTGTATTTATTGCAATAACGTTCATTTATTTTATATGTGGATTAAATGTCCAAAAACATACATATGCTTTTTGAAATCAGTGGGCTACGCTACACTGTTTTCTGTACTCAAGATAAGAATAAAACTGCAGGAACGTGAAAAAGTGTTTCAGACATTGTAGCGATCAGAATCAATGTAACGCACGCAGATTTACAAAGAGATAGAGAGTTAGCGACAGAGAGATCAAAGCAGATCTGAAGTCAGTGGAACATGAAAACGCAGGGTACAAAGTAAATGACTGTAGTCAGCTAGAAGTCGTGAAGGCAGAAGGCGCACATAAAGATAGGAAGCTGGAGGGCCCGCTGACGTGCAGTGGAAATGGAAAGAAGGACAGATTAGGAGAAAAATAAAGAGAGTGAAGGAGAATTTGTCCCGACAACACACAATAAGAAATGAGAGAGAGAGAATGACATGCAGCCGGTCTGAATGCTCAAGCCCTCAGCGTCAGTGCCTGTGCAGCTGGTGTGGAGAGAGATCCTAATGCACTCTTTTCCTGCAGGCACTTACATGGCAGCTTACAAAAGGCCCTCATATTTACCGTCTGTGCCACCGGCCATCTAAACATCTACCTTTTTCATAGCGAAGGTTGAGAAAAGGCAAATCAGAAGTTAGGAGGAAACAAGAGCCGTTTCTTCAGTACAAACGAGCGAAAATAAATCTAACAACGTAATCCTAAAGCACGACTGACACACATACACGTCTGTGTTTTTACCACAGAATTACTTCAAAGACGCTTGGAACATCTTCGACTGTGTGACTGTACTTGGCAGCGTCACTGATATTTTAGTGACAGAACTCGGGGTAAGTGTGTAGCAGACGGGCCGCCATGTGCGCGTTTGTTTGCGTATCCTGTCTGTTTGCGTGTGTGTGTGTGCGCGTATGCGTATGTGACTGAGAGACTCAGCGGGATCTGCTCCTGCTCACTGAGGTGTAAGGAGCTCTAAAAGTCTTATGTAATCGTCCCAGTTGGTGTGTGTGTGGCAGATCCGTGAACAGTGGAGACGCGGGTCTGTTACCCTTCCAGCTTTATTATTTATCCCAGATCTAACGCAATGTTGGCACACCAGTGTAAATGTTGTATGTTCTTTGTTGTTCTGATACACTGACATGTATTCAAGATCCAGTCACAGTGAGTGAAGATAGACATTTCTGAAGATGAGCGTGTCATGTCAAATATATAAATGTGAAGCCTATATGTTTATTTATATTAATGCTTTAAGAGCATCAGCTCCTGGCTTACTTTGGACAGACATGAACAGTTGAGCTTTTTTCAATTGTTTTAGACTCAAACCCATCTTACAGGGAACGTTCTCAAAACTTTGGCTACATTCTCTAAAAGAGTTGTGTAGTAACATTAAAGGAGCATTTTATCAGCATTATACAAATGTTGGTATAAAACGTTATTCTTTCCTGTAACATTTTAAAACATTCAGAAATAACATTTTCGTAACTTAATGGGGATGTTAGCAAAGGCTGTTCAACGATTAATCGTGATAATCCAGAATAAAAGTTTTTGTTTACAAAATATATATCTGTGTACTGTGCATATTTGTATTTATAAACACATACATGTATATATTTAGGAAAAATATAAAAATGAAGAAATGTTTACATATAAATTATATATAAACATTTCTACATTTTTATATCTTTCCTAAATATATACATATATTATACATTACATTACGTATAAATGTATACATGCCAATACAGTATTTCCTAAATATACACATGTATGTGTGTACGTGTTTATGAAAACAAAATGAATGTGGACACTGCACAGACATGTATTATGTAAATACAAACTTTTATTCTGGATGCGATTAATCGCTGAACAGCCCTCAGAACATATTTTGTTAGTTTGAAGAACCCATGAAAGAGTTTGACGTGCACAAATGTTGAAACCTGGCAAGAGACATATTGCCTCAAAGATAAAAAACTGCAATTTTACTTTCATGGCATCTTCATCAATAATTCTGGTGTAAAATGCTTTACCATGTGATAATAATAATAGTGATTTCTTAGTCTGAATCCTGTTCCTGGAGATCCACCTTCCTGCAGAGTTTAGAGTAAACTCTTGGACTAACATATATGCCAGTATCATTTAAGTCTTGTGTTTATTAAAACTCTGCAGGAATGTGTTTATGACAAATAAGGTATGTATTGATATTATCATGACAGTAATCCATGAATGAATGTGTTTAAAATACTTAATTTGTTGTTGTTGTTGTTGTTGTTGTTGTTGTTGTTGTTGTTGTTATAGTCAACCTTTATTTGGATGAAAAGTTTGTTATATGCATAACGATAATTCATTTCTTGTATCTTTTTTACATGCTTTCTTTATTCTCTTCTTTATGGCGGCTTCGCCCTCTGATGACTCCATCCAATCAAAATGCACTATGAAATTCATGTGTCTGTCCATGACCTGACCTGACCAATCACAATGGTTGTTTATCAACCTCCAAAAATACCGCTATAAACCATGCTTCTGCAACATCTACATGTAGATGGTTTGTAATTTTTTTGGAGTAATGCATCTAATGCATCTGCTTACCTGTGGCTGATGGTGATGATGATGATAATGATGCATGTGCTCGAGCCATGATGACCTTTCACCTCTGCCTGTCTGATGATGTGACAGTAGCATCAAAAGCATCCCCCCTCTCTGCTGTAACTGATCTGGAACACACACAGTGTTTTTCTGCAGGTTTTGTAAATGCATGTTGCATTCGATCTTTCGTTCACTGACAGAGAACATTAGTGATTATTATTGTTTTTGTGTTGAACACTCTTCATAGAGTCATACATACAAACACATTAACAGACGCAAACATACAAGCAACACCTAAACAACACCAGTAGGTCAATTTTGAAGGTAAAGATAGATCCCTCCCGATTTGAATTTGTCAGATTAATGAACCCAAATTGTAGTTCTTTTTTTGTAGTTGTATCTGTGCTGCTTAAAGGACAGAAATTGTCACTTTGAAGACACAGATCTGATATAAATATGCACATTTGGTAAAAAAGCTTAATGACAGTAAACAATAATGAAAACATGGAGCCAAAGCACTCCTGTGCTTGAGTTTGGCTCTTATTATTTCCAGATAATGTTTTTAAATGATGTGAAATCTGTCCTTTAACCCAGCACACGTGTCTCTTTTCTTTGCTAGTGCCCTCTGTTGGTCATTGTGAGCTATTATCGTGGTTTGGCATGATTCCACTTGACTTGTGAGCCTGAAATCTAAAGATCAGTGCATTTGGTTGACTGAAGCGAGGCGTTAGGGTCTGTGCACTCCTTTCCTCAATGAGGATGTTTAAGTTTGACTTTTGTTTGTCTGAGTTGCTGCCCCTTCCTCTCTTTTTTCAGTTCCCTCCCCTTTTCTCACTTTGGATATGAGCCTGTTTAGTCTTGCCTTGTTTTCTGATTTCTCGTTTGTTAATTTAGTTCCCTCTTTTGGTTTATTTTTCTGTTCATAAATCAAATGTTTCAGACTGACTTCATTTTCCTTTCCTTCTTTATTTACCTCTCCTTCTATCTGTCTGCCTGTTTTCTCTCTTGTGTTTCTCTGCTTCTTCATCCTTCTCTCTCTTTCTGCTTGTCTCCGGTAGAACAACTTTATAAACCTGAGTTTTCTGAGGCTCTTCAGAGCAGCTCGTCTCATCAAACTTCTCAGGCAGGGTGAGACCATACGCATCCTGCTCTGGACCTTCGTCCAGTCTTTCAAGGTAAAGTGCAAAACAAAGCTGCGTCAGACTGCACTGATGTCACATATTTATGTCTTGAAGTCGGAATTTCAAGGAAAAATGTCTCGACAGTAACATTCACACACGTTAAACATGATTTCATGTACACTTTCTGTGTGTTTAGGCTCTGCCGTATGTGTGCCTACTCATCGCCATGCTGTTCTTCATCTATGCCATCATCGGCATGCAGGTGAGTGCACAAGAGAGCATGTGGGAGGATGCAAAGAAAACACTGAGAACAGGTACTGTATATTTTAAGATGGATTGTGGGTTTATGCTGGGGTGTTCTTTATGCTTAATAGCTGTTTGGGAACATTGCGATTGAAGAGGATGGCGAGAGTGCCATTAACCCGCACAACAACTTCAGGACGTTTTTCCAGGCTCTGATGCTGCTCTTCAGGTGTGTGCGCGTTTCATTGTTTAATGCTTTGTGGTGTTTACATACTCTCTTTCTAAGCGTAATGTGATTGCAGGAGTGCTACGGGTGAGGCGTGGCATGATATCATGCTGTCGTGTCTGGGAAAGAAAAAGTGTGATCAGCTGTCTGGTAACGATAAGTCTGAATGTGGGAGTGAGTTCGCCTACCTCTACTTCGTCTCCTTCATCTTCCTCTGTTCCTTTCTGGTGAGACTTCAGACATTACAAATTAAACTTTTTTTGGTGTTAACACCATGACACCAACACTTGGTGTTGTTAGTGCAGTGTGCTACCAGTTAAGCCAAAGGACCTTTTGTCAAATAATTGTTACTTCTACTGCTTAAAAGTCCAGTGTATGAAATTTAGCGGCATCTAGTGGTGAGGTTGTGAATTGCAACCAATGGCTCACTCCACAACTCCCCCTCCTTTTCGAAGCTCTACGGTGACTGACACAGGACTAAGATGTCACCATGTTTTCGCTTCTTTGCCGAAGGAGATAACGTATTTACGAAATGCGCTCTGTAGAGCAGTTTGTCCGTTTAGGGCTACTGTAAAAACAATGGAGAATTCCATGCAAGGGGACCTGCGGTGTATGTAGATAGAAATAGCTCATTCTAAGGTAATAAAAACATAACACTTCATTATGAAAGGTCTTTATACACCTCTGAAGATATAGTTATGTATATTATATTGGGGTCAGTTGTGGCCTAGTGGTTAGAGAGTTGGACTCTTACCCAGAAGGTCACTGGTTCAATTCTCAGTGCCACCAGGAAATGCACCTTACCCCCGTTTGCTCTGCAGTGATAACTGTCCACTGCACCCTACTTGTAAGTTGCTTTGGATAAAAGCATCTGCCAAATGAATAAATGTAAATGTAAATATTGCATTTCTGTCAACAGATCCTCTTAACAAATTACACACTGGACTTTTAAAGGGATAGTTCAACCCAAAATAAAAATGTGTATTCTATTAGTTATTCGCCCTCATGTTGTTCAAAAGCATGTTTATTACTCTTTCTTCCGTGGAAAACAAAAGATATTTTGAGAAATGCCTCAGGGGTTTTGTGGAAGTCAGTGAGGTCCAGTGTTGATTAGTTTCCAACGTTTTAAAAAATATCCTCTACAGAAGAAAAAAGTCATACAGGTTTGGAATGACATTCCAATAAGTCATGAGTAAATGTTGAAAGAGTTTTCATTTTTAAGTGAACTATCCCTTTAAGAGCTGAGAAATAACATGACGACAGGTACATAGGGCAGAGATCTGAGTGTGATGTTTCTCCAGATTCAGTACATTTGTCACTCTTACATGTGATCTATGTGTGTAGATGCTGAATCTGTTCGTGGCTGTGATCATGGACAATTTTGAGTATCTTACACGCGACTCCTCCATCCTGGGTCCTCATCACCTGGACGAGTATGTGAGGATATGGGCGGAGTATGATCCTGCTGCTTGGTGAGTATATCTGTGTACAAATTTAACACATAAACACACTTTACCAACTATATTCAAAAACAATATACTAATGGTAAAAATACCTAATTGTTTATAACTTTCTCATATTCAGGTTCAAAATTAACCAACCACATTTTAACTAAACTTTTTACTAAATTCATGAATACACCATTGATTGTATATTGCGTAGATACAGTGGGGGCTACAAAATTACAGAAGTTAGTGTCTAGAATATTTCTTATTCATTTTAAAGTGTTTCAGTGTTTTACATTTGTCAAAATCCTAAAACCTTATATCCAGGATTATATTACATTTTAAATCCCAGATTTCCAGTGTGCTACAGAAAGCCTTTAAACCAAAGTAGTTTGTTAAGAAAATGTTTCATGGTAATTAATGAATCAGCAAAGATGCACGCGTGCAATATTTATTATGCATTCTATAAAAGTGCAGGCTTTACTAGTTTGGATGTAACAAAACCTGATCTTATATAAGACACCAGTATTAATACGTATGTGTCCTATATAACACAGAACACACTGGCTCTCTCTTATGTGTTCAGCTAGACCTCTTGTTTTTTGACATCAATACAGTGCCATGGCCTCTGGCACAATCCTTAAAAGTACAGAGCCTGGCTACACTCTACCGTGAACCAGAGAGAGGGGAGAAAACCACAGTACCAGCCGAGAGCAGAAAGGGATCATGGATTTGAGCTTCTCGGCTCTGTTAAAATCCATCAATCCCCCAATCCCTCCTACGTGCCCTTCTGTGACTCCCAGTCCTCCCACTCTGGAATACTGCATACTGCAAGCCAAACTTACTGTGCCAGCCCTTCTACCTCCCACTGAACACGCTAAGTTTCCTGGTATCTGCATTCCAGTGCCTGTCACCCTAATGTTGTGCGTTAGACAGCCACGTAGGTGGGCAAATCCGCATATTCGGAGAGAACGAAGAAGGAATGAATGTTAACAAGGAAGATTAAAGCATTTTCTCATTTAAGGGAATATGCTAAGAAGAAGGGACTTTTGTTTGTAAAATCCGTCGTTCTATCAGAATCAGTCTGACAAAAGGAAGGGAGAAGTACATCTACATTTAGTCAATTAGCAGACGCTTTTATCCAAAGCGACTTACAGAGAGTTCAGGTAGCAATAAGCGATATGTCATACAGGAGCAACAATACAATAGGTAAGTAAGGGAAAGAAGGAAAAACACAAGGAAAGTAAAAGTACAGTAAAACCGAGACTAGCGAGGAACTGTAGGTATGTGAAATGAGCAGGTGTATTCCAGAAAGATGTCGGCACAAACGGGTGAAGAGCAAACAAGATAATATATGTGTGTGTGTGTTATTCTGTGGTTCACTTCCTGTTCTTGTACTTTTCTTCCTGCCAGTGTCTCTGTTCTGAGTTGTGTTCTCTAACATCCCTGTATTCTTCTTACAGCGGGCGCATTCATTATAAGGATATGTACAGTTTATTGCGAGTTATCGACCCCCCTCTGGGCTTAGGCAAGAAATGTCCTCATAGGGTGGCCTGCAAGGTTTGACTTCCACTTAAAAACTAATATTACCTGCTAGCATCCAGAATGCAATGAATGTCGCTTACCTTCTCTTCTTTTCTTTACAACTCTCACCATTTCTACTTGCATTCTGATATGACAATGAGAATGTGCAGGACAATGCCGACACTTACAGGAGCATGAAACGCACTAGTGTGTATGAAACAAGCAAACGACAACAAAAATACGACAACAACTTAGATTGAAGAGTAGCAAACAAACAACCATCTTTTGATTTTTGTTTTGCTTGCTGTTAAGGCACGGCTAGGCCTAGCTGGTACGGTAGCGTGCATTGTTCTGGGTGGAGGGGGACAGAAACTGCATTGACATAAAATTCCATTTTAACGCCTTGCCAGCAGCGGGGGCTTTTTGCCTGTTACGAAGCCCCCCTGCTCTTCTATGCAACCTGCCCCCGATTGCATAGAACGCACCGGGACAATGAGCCCCCGCCTCCCTTAAACCCACAAGTAAACCGATCATCACGTCTACGGCAGCCTAGTTTAGCAAACCACGCCTTTCCTCCAAACAAATAACCTTCTGTTTTGTTCTCCTCCAACCCCTCCCTTCCCCTGCTTTTTTGTTTTAATTTGTTCTTTTTCCTCTTCCCCTCTCTCTCTCTCTCCCATGCATATTTTGTTTGGATTTTTCTTTTGTTTTTCGGTTGCCCAGTGGCAGAATCAGTTACAGGGATATGTATGAGATGCTCAGGCACATGTCTCCTCCGTTAGGCCTGGGGAAGAAGTGCCCTGCACGGGTTGCCTACAAGGTAGAGGGCCTCCGAGCGGCCAGCGCTGTGTCTGTACTGTTGGTGTTTTCTCTTTCTTTATTTGATCTCCTTCTTTTTTTCCTTCGTTGTCTGATGGAGGCCGCTATTGTGATTCTGGTGGCAGGGCCGAGGGTTCGAGGGCATTAGACTTAGGCTGGCTGATCCACAGGGCAGCGGGAACGGACGAACCTTCTCAGCACTTTTGCACCGTATGAAGACACACGCTTATAAACACATCCACATATTTTATACCCGTGTACATTAGACGACACGTGTTTTAAACTTTAAACAGTCTACATGAATAAATATACTTGTACATTAAAGCAAAATGCTCGTGTTTTAATGTACAGCAGTAGTAAATGGGTTTTATGAGATATGGTGGGGATCATTCAAAAGTCATTGCAAATTTTATTGTAAGCATAACCGTTCAGTTGACTTTTATATAAGTTTTATTTGGTATATTGCCCTTTTGTTTTAAGGACATGAGTTGAAATGATCTCCACAGGTTTCTGCAAATCTAGATGATTCTTGGATGCTTTAATGGAAGAAAATTTGTTTTCAAAAAATTTGGTAAACATTTCAATTTACATAACTTTTATTTGTTGTACAAGTGTAAAGCTGTGGAAGGTGTGAAACCATTATGAAAGCTTGTTTTTCAAACTGGACTTTTGAATCCCACTGTATATAAGAAAGCACAAACACATTCACATGTGTTTTCAGTATATGTCACAACACACATACACGCAAACACGTCCACGTGTGCGTGTGCAGCAGTGGTTGGAAGGACTAAGGGCTTCAGCCCTCCGAGTCCCTCAGCTCTGTGGATGCCGCTCTTTTAGGGACCCCTTTCTCTTTGGACCAGCTCTCTGTCTCTCTCTTTCGTTTAGACATGCAAATGCACACACACGCACACACACACACACGCAACAACACACACGTATCTTTTGGAGACCCAATTCTCAAACAATGAATCTTGAATTTAAGAAAATTTGAAATCCTTTCTCACTTCTTTTTTCTTCTGTCAATGCAGTTCTAATCTGTTTCCAGCCCCTCCTCTTTACATTCTGCCAATCATCTGCATGCCCCGCCTTCCAGGCCACTGGCCCCTCCCACAAGATATTCCATCCCTTTTGTGATTACCCTGTATAGGATTATTCTCTCTCTCTCCTTATCTCACTGTCTGTCTGCAGCTGTACACCAACATTTCACCCTTCAGTCAGCTTCTATGGCAGACTGATTCAGCAACAGCTAAAACGTGCAGTAAAGGAGATCTGTTAGTGAGCCCATCCCACACTTCCCTCAACAACGCTGGGAACTGATCTCCTTTCACCTCGCCCTGTCCCTTTCCTTAAGTATTGGTATAGTCCGACCAGATAGACCCCCGTCTACCCACACCCTCTGTCCCTTCCTGTCTGATGGGGTCTCCCCATAACCTCAGTAGAATGAAGCACAATGACCACCATTGCATTCACCCTCTCTCTCCTTGTCAAACATTAGGGCCAAAAACACAGGATCGCCCCTTTCCTTTCGTTTTCTAAGAAATGGGATCCTCTCCGTCTCTATTTCTGTCCCGTCATCTCTCGCCACCACCATCTCCACTATCAATACACTCCCTGTCAACACTGTCAGTCCCAAATGAAACTCGGGTGCTCCTCTCTGACAGCCCACCGCTTTTCTCCTCATCATCTGAAACACTAAAATCGAACCGTAGGTAGCCGAAACCTCACTCTTGGCTCATCTTCTTCACAAAATCTCACAAAACCATTTCCTTTTTAGTTCTTTTCTTCTGGAGAATGCTGCTCTAACCTGAACCGATAGCCTGCACTCATCTTTTTGCATTGAGAGACCAGAGAATCTGGATCGCGCTCTTGTTTTATCCAGTAGCCCATGATTCAGTTTCAGTGACTATACTAAACCTAAATAAATGAGCTGAAATGAACCAACTAGAGGATGCTTTCAGTGTTGGCTGCTCTGTTGCTTGTTTTGTGATGCATGGGACTGCATGATGCATGCTGGGAAATGTAGTAGTGGTGGGGGGAGGGGGGTTTTCTTCTTTGACTGATTGGAGTGGACTGGGAAGGGGAAACATGAGGTAATGTGAGCGATTGCATGGCAAAGGGTGTCATGGTAATGAGAGGAACACACGCGGTCAACGCCGTATGAGGTAATACAACCCTGTGCGATGCAATTAAGACTTTTGGTGTCTTTGAATATGATTTTTCCCAGATCAGTGGAGGATGAATTATACTTTAAACACATTAAATGAATGTGTACATCATCCACTGGTCTGTGTTTGATTTGTGAATCTCCTCATGGAAAAGCTCTTTGACTGACTGCTCAGATGCTGATATGATAGCTTTTACCAAAACACAGATACACGTTTGATCTGTAGCATATCGACATCAGTAATTCTTAAGTAGTCTTGCTTCAGGATCCAGATTTTACATCACATGGCGATTCAACACTTGGTGATTAATATCTTAACTTCCACAAAAACACACAAATCCCATAAACTACTAACCAGCAGTTTGATTCCTCCTTTCTTCTAAAGATTACCAAATTTACAGCTAAATGAATTTTTGCACTGAGTACTAAACGTCACAGAGCTCACCCTGAAAATCCCTCCTTACTTTCCCTTCCCATTCCCTCTCACACACCGAAAGCACACCCTACCCAGAGGTTCAAAGCACACCCACATTTCAACGTCCTTCTTTTCTAACTGACCGTGATTGGCTCTCCACAGAGACTGTTGCGGATGGATCTGCCGGTTGCCGATGACAACACAGTGCACTTTAATTCCACCCTTATGGCCTTAATCCGAACCGCTCTGGACATCAAGATCGCCAAGGGTGGGGAAAGTTTGACACCTCTGTCTTTTTTTTGTTTTCTCATACCTTTCTGTTTGCATCACTTCTATATTATACACCATCATTAGATTATGTGGACATTTTTACATCAGGTTACATTCGATATTATTCAAACGTTGATGACAATTGTATGTGTTTTTGTGGAAATATGTTTGTATATATGTTTGTACGTGCACGTGTTGCTGCGTAAATAGGAGGTATAGATAAACACCAGATGGACGCTGAACTAAGGAAGGAGATGATGGCGATATGGCCCAATCTTTCTCAGAAGACTTTGGACTTACTGGTGACGCCCCACAAGTGTAAGTTACCCCTGAGGTTGGTGTGTCTGGAACGTTTCTTATGTACCACCCAAGGACAGCTTCTCTCAGCCAGCCCACTCACTGCTCGGCACCCCCTGATGATCCAGGCCTATACTCAGTCGACTGTTAATATAGAGTTGTATAGAGTCCTAGAGTTTGTATTAGTTTAATGTATTATAGGCCTACTTAGGAAGAAAGTGAAAAAATCTTAAAGATCTAAAAAATAAATATGAATAAATTGTTGGCTTACTATACTGTAAGATGAAATTGAATTAACTGCATGGTCCTGCCCAAAAAACGTCAGTTGCACACCGGTACCACCTTTAATATGGGAGCTAAAACCCACTGCGTAAGAAACCTGACTAGACATTGCAGTCCTAAGATATATACCGCACGAATTTATACTAACTGCTCACAGAGAGTTAAAATTACGATATATTGTGCCTTCTGTAAATGTATGTATTACATTTACTTACAGCAGTCGCAATACATTTAAGCTATTTATATATCTGCATTTCTTGGCAGTCAAGCCATCAGGAAATGGCACAAACACGCAAATGATGCAATGTAAACTGCTTGCAAGGCTTGTAAGTGGAAATATACAAAATACTGCATTACAAAAGTGATACTGTTTAATTTCTTTCTCCGACTTGTTGTAGATGACAGACAAACTCTTACCTGTGGGCTCCAGCTCACTTTGCCTGAGATCAGGGGGTGCCTCACTATAGATCAACATTCTATAGATGTCTTTTCACTCCAGGGGTTTTCAGATTCCTGACAAGATGTAGATTAAACTGATATTTGAAGAATATTTTATTGCACTACTAATATGCCACTTCCTACACGTGTGTGCTAGCTTGCTGGTGAGACATGTTTATAAACCTATAAAAGCTAACTAGCCTATAAGAAATGCTGTAAGTGCTTAATACTAGCTAGCCTAAGGCTAGCTAGATGCTCTTAGTAAACAAGCATGAGATAACGATAAACGCAATAAAGCTTTTGGCAAAACCATAATGCTAGTAATATTACAGAATGTTTACAAAGAGTTTTGCAGGGAGCATGTAATCATTTAGATCTGTACTGTTTGATGCTAATATTATCTTGTTCTATGCAGATCCTATACAGAGGTGGTGACCATGGCTTATAGACACCACTAAGCATGGCATGTAAACCTAGTCTGAAGTTACTCTTTAGTAACTTCTTCATATGGACTCGGTTCCATAAAGCTGCAGAAAATATTTTGGGAGGCCGCTTTGCTTGGTTACATTCTGAAACTTTGTTTACATTATGTAGCAGCTATGCTATAATTTGCTGTCTGATTTCTATCTGATATAAAATCTAGATGAGGTAATCATTGCAGTATTTTGTAATAAGACTTAAAACTTTCATGTAACAAGAGTATTGGTCAACGCACGTTAAAAGATGCGATTTTAATGTTTTTTATCAGTCTGCTTGTGAAAAGACCGTTGGCTCTGTGTGTGTCAGTCGGACACTTTATGTGCATGCAAGTTTGTGCGTGTATGTTTGTCGTGTGCATGATCCGTTCCTCACACCCATCCCTCTTGCTCAGGGTCCATTTCACCTTGTCTAATCGTACAGGGTAACTTGTCCTTTTCTCAGCAGCGACAGATTTGACAGTAGGAAAAATCTATGCTGCCATGATGATCATGGAGTATTACAGACAAAGTAAAGCCAAACGGACGCAGGCCCTGCACGATGAGCAGGTATGAACTCTTATATGTCCTCTGAATACATTTTTACCCAAATCTGAAATTTTGAAGATGAAATGATTCATTTCTGTGCCACTCGGATAACCAAATGGACCAAATGTTAATTTTCCTGAATGGTTGTTATATCTTCCATTAGTTTGGCAGAGCAGATATACGTATACATTTATTCATTTAGCAGACGCTTTTATCCAAAGCGACTTAAAAATGAAAGAGCATTTAACATTTTGTGATAGAGCTAAATAATCATTGAAATTTACAGATGCCACCAACAATCTGTCCATCTAACGCTTGTTGTTGAACGCAATGGCTCAAACAAACAGCAATATTTTTAAATTGCTACAACGTTTACAGATTGTAGTCCCTGCATTTTAAGATGTTTAAGTATTGTACAGTAGAAATTACACACTTGCTGTAAACAAGGCCCAGAGCTTCTCACAACATATACAGCCGCGGAAAAAATGAAGATACCATTCCAAATTTTCAGTTAATCAGTGTCTAGATGTATTGTGTCCAGTCCAGTGTCTGTTGAATTTCAACAAAATCAAACCTCAGGAGTGACAAAGTCATCCAACAGAAATGTGAAAGAGCATGACGACAAGACACATGAAAACTGGGATTAAAATTAAGGTTAAAAAAATATTTTGAACTTCTCCTAAACACTTTTTCCTTAAAAGCAATTATGAATTTGTCTCCTTTGTAGTATTTGTGATCTGAAAAAAAATACAGCGCATCTTTTCTGTTATTTTGTTTCTGTAAATAAATGCAAATAGAAACAATATTTTTATTTGAAATTTGGAGAAATATTGTTACAGAATGAAACAAAAATGTTCATTTTACCTAAACACATACCTATAAATGGTAAATTCTGAAAAACTGAAAATAATTTCAAAATGGTCTCTTAATTTTTTTCGTGGCTGACTATCCCATCTGACATATATGGCATTCTTGTAAAAAAAATAAAGGGGAAACAGAATAAACCTGAAAAGTATTTTAAGAGGCTTCCCCTTAAAAGGTTTTTACAATGGGAAAGTATTGCATTGCATGAAGGCTCGCTCTCTTTCACACAAACTACTACATTAATAATTCATTTGCGACCTTATTGATTTACTTACTTAATTCTCATTTTATAAAGTGGGGTTCTATTTAAAGTCACTTGCAGGGGTTATTTAATATTTCAGTATGTTTGATGGGTCGGTTTAATTATTTCCATTATTCTTCCAAGTGTTAAACAGAGTAGTGTGTGTCCTGCTGTGGAAGAATCTCAGACAATCAATAGCGGGAACCATGCCTTTGTTTGCAGAAAGAGACTTTACAACGTTGCCCTACAAACAAACAAACAAAAAAAATAATTTAGCTTTTTCACATTTGGTGGTTGTTATAAAAATCTACAGTTGCTTATATAGAGTTGGTTGTAAATGTGATTTCATAGATGATGTATGAATATTAGACTGTGATGCAACATTGGCCTTATCTGCATTTCTATACTTCTATTTCTATACTTGCTCTCGTGTGATTTAAAACTACACATCCACATGAAAGTCAAGGACAGACAGTTTAATAGATTTACAGCTGCCCCGTTCAATCACAATCTAACCCATCGTGTTTCATGTGGATGTGATAGTTTTTGGAGATGCCATTAAACTTGCTGAGCTTTTCCACATACAACCTATGTTCTTCTGACTCATCCATCAGATAAACAGTGTTAAGAAAATAAATGTTTTAATCTGTGCATGTTAATCCCAGATTATTTTTATCCTTTATCAGATCTCATTCAATTTACTAATAGTCATGAGATATTATAAGCCTGCCTTTTCATACCTGCATTTTGTGTTTTTCACTAGATTGAGGTTGATTTTTTAAGTAATTTTCCAAATGTTAGGATTTCATGTTTGGCTGGTGGTACCAATTTGCTGCTTTATGGGTTAATCTTCAAACTGATACTTCCAAAATGTGTAAAAAGTGGCCTCTTTAATGACCCCATGAAATGAAAGTTGTTTTTTGTGGCTTTTATTCCATATCTGTTAGCTTTGAGAGAATATATTTCTTTATAGTTAGTCCTTAAAGTCTTATTCCCAAAGGTTTACAGATATGTCCTCGTGCTCCTGAAAAATGTCCTAAAAATATTGACGACTCATCCTCAGGGAATCATCCCATATTATTGGCTGGAACAGTACAATGAAATGTACATCATCTTCCACATCACTGGTTTGAAGTTGTCAGTTGGGTTTTGATTTTGTTGAGATCATGCGAGCCAAATGTCTATGTAAAAAATGTGGGAATCTCATTCAACTTTTCATTTCAAAAGGAAATAAACCAACAAAGGAAATACATTTTGGTTTGTCAGAACATTTCATTGGGTCATTAAAATGAGTGTGCATTAGTCTTATCTCAACATAAAGTTAATAGTCGTATGCTCATTATTACACCTTAAAGGGATAGTTCACCCAAAAATGAAAATAAAGTCATGAATTACTCCCTCTTAAGTTGTTCCGAACCTGTATAAATGTATTTGTTCAGTTGAACAGAAAGAAAGATATTTGGATGAATTACAATAATTTTGTTCTACTATGGTAGTCAATTGTGCCCTAGAAATATCAGTTTCTAACATTCTTCCAAATACCTTTCTTTGTGTTCAACCAATGAAATGTATACAGGTTTGGAACAACTTGAGGGTGAGTAAATGATGACAGAATTTTCATTTTTGGGTGAACTTCCCTTTAATGATGGCTTGAGCAACTGCAATGCCACCAACATTTATAATTGCAGCCAATTGGTTACAGAAGCTTCTCATTTACTGGGACAATAAAAGTAAATGAATTCTCAGCATGGCACCATTGGCTGCTCTCAGGCAGCACGACTCACAGGATACACCCATTTACCCACAATCCTCCTGGAATGCCTCTGACTGACCACTACCTTCTCCTGTTGGATCCTCTCCCCATTAACACATGGGATGCTCTGCATCCCATATCTTTCCCAAAATCATTTTCCCATCAGCTTGCCTGATACCAGCTGTAGGCCATGTTGTATCTTACACAGAATCGAACGCCATTAATGTTTCAGCGTCTGGAGCCGCCATCTCCGAGCCAGGACGTTGGACTCACTGGACTTCCCGACCCACAGAAGCACGCCACTAATCATCTGTAAGTACAATTTGTAACCATCTAACATTTGTATAGCTTCTTTCCTGTTTACTTTTATGTCGGTGGTTATCAACCTTTTTTGTACTTCGACTACTTTCTTTTTCTTTAAACCAAAATATAAAACATGTTATTAGGTCTCTAAAGATCCATTAAAATATATTAAAAAATATTCATATTCATATTGGGTCTCCAAAGATCAATTAAAATATATAGATATTCAAGAGTAAGATCACTGTTCGTCATAGCCCCTGAACTCGTGGACAAATATGAAGATGAATATCAAGCGCATTCTTAATCTGACTGTATGCAGTGGTTTTGTTAGGGGTGTTGATGAAGGGATCCCCGCGAGCCAGTCATGGGTGACGGCGCGAGCTCAGGAGATGTCACAGAAAGCAGGAAGCTGGAGTCCTGAAGGCCAGCACCTCGATGACACAGCAGATAACGGCAGACAATCTCAGGTACAAAGAGATTGCCCACACTATATAGTTTAGTATCTGGGTGTGTTTATAAATGCTTGATTTTGTTTGAAAGGGAGTTTAGCAAAATGCACCACTTTACTCATTCATACACAAGCATTAACATAACAGATAGCTTGTCAGATACGTGTGCAAAGATGCCATCACTGTTCAAAACACTATTTCACTACATATATAACACATTACCATATCGGGCCAAAAAAAGAAAATATTTTGAGTTACTGGTAAAGATAAATATAAAAATGAGCGAAATATTTCCACACATTACTGTATTTGATAAAATAATTTCCTTATTAGCTTTATATAAACCTCTATACAGTAGGCTACTGTTTATAGTATAGTAAGTCCTTCACAGCATTATACAGTATATACAGCATGCGAGGGTCATGTAGTGTCACACTATGAGACATCTCAATAATGTTTTTTCTGCCTCTGTGCAATAGTGTTTTAGAAATGTGCGGTCTTTGTAGAGGGTATCCGCTGAGACGGTTTGTTTTCATAACCTTGAATGGCCGGTCTGTGTACCCCTCATCCATGTGCATTTCACTGGCAGACAGCAACAAAGCCTCTCCTCTGTTGCTGAATAATACCTCAATTCAGTGGACGATCTTCCACACTCTCTTATTCTCTCATTTATACTCCCTTAAGTCTATCTTTCTGTTAGCGTTTGTTATCTTTTATTCTCACACGTCTGCTTCTGATGGTGACGCTCATGTCATTGAATATACGCATCCATATTCGGCTGTCGGGGAAGAATGTTCAAACTCTTCCGCAGCCCTGAGTGCCATTGTGGTGTCGGGAGGTGAGACACTCCTGCCCGGCAGTACCTGGGGAGTTTGTATTTATTCATTTAGAAGATGCTTTTATTTAAAGTGGCTTACACTCTTAAAAATGAACGTGCTTCACGATGTCATAGAAGAACCTTTTTTGTCTAAATGGTTCCATAAAGAACCTTTAACGCGCAAAGAATCTTTACGTTTCACAAAAGGTTCTTTGTGTGCGAAAAAAGGTTCTTCAGATTATAAAAAGGTCAGAAAGAGATGGCTCATTAAAGAACCTTTGACTGAATGGTTCTTTGTGGAACCAAAAAAGGTTCTTCTACGGCATCGCTGTGATGGCACCTTTATTTTTAAGAGTGTACAGGGGAGGAATGTTTTGCATGAGAAGTTATAATACTAATACAAAGTCCCAAAATTACTACGAGCTATAATTAAGATGAAAGTGATGAAAGATGAAATCAAGTTAAATGCATGATACACCTCATATATTTGCTAATAAAAGCCCTCCTTTACTTATTTGCCCTATATGCCAAATGTCTCGCATTAATTTGAATAACTAACAGCATCAGCTATTTTTGCAAATTTAAACATAAGGAGCGTGCTGGGGCAGGACTGTCCTTCTACTCATGCATCTCCTTACAGTGTGAAGGGAGAGGCGAAGGCTGAGATGTTCTCCTTCCATCCACTGTGCTTCGGCCCGTCTCTGAGGCCCCTGGCACTCTGCTCTTGCCTGCTGTCCCTGGGCAGTCACGCATGGTCTCCCTCTGTTTCAGCAGACAGTAGAGATGAGAGAGATGGGCCGGGACGAGTTCTCGGACACTGAGCACTTTCTGCCGATGGAAGGCCATGGCAGGGCTGCTTCCATGCCTCGACTCCCAGCAGACAACCAAGTGAGCGCCTCATCCTGTCATTCCTTCATGTGTTTTCCCTTTTTTCTTCTACCCCTTTTGCCGCATTTGTCTTGCCTTTCCTGACCCTCCAAAAACCCACTCTCCATTGCTGTTCTTTATGCCCACTGACCAAATAGAAGAAATACAGACCAAGAAAACAGTGGCCTGTCTAATCAGGCACGATGGTTATACAAGTAGTCATCTATTACTATGATGTTACAATTATGCATTTAGATGTATTTGTTCAACCAACCGGGGCCCCCTGTGAGGAAACTTACAAAAAAGTACCAAAATGTACCATGGGACTACCATGGTTTTTAGCCATGGCATCATGGGTCTATCATAGTTTTTATTTTTATTGACTTGTACTATGGTACTGCCTTGACACTGGTCTCCTTGGAGTACCATGTAAATGTCAAAACCAGGGTTTGGAATTAACACCAACTAAAAGTAAAATGTATGTGATCTACGCAGATTTACCACACTTACTCAACTCACAAGTTAAAGGTCCAATGTGTCATTTTTTGTAAGATCTATTGACAGAAAAATCATATATAATAAACATAACTATGTCTTCAGAAGGTGTATAAAGATCTTTCATAATGAAGCGTTATGTTTTAATTACCTTAGAATGAGCTATTTCTATCACCATACACTGCGGGCCCCCTTACATGGAATTCTCCATGTTGTTGCTACAGCTACGGACAAACTGCTCTACAGAGTGCATTTCGTTTATACGTTATCTCCTTCGGCAAAGAAGCGAAAACGTGATGACATCTTAGTTCTGTGTCAGTCACCGTAGAGCTTCGAAAGGGAGCGGTGGAGTGAGCAGTTGGTTGCAATTCACAACCTCACCGCTAGATGTCGCTAAATTTCATACACTGGACCTTTCGTTTGAATGTTAAATAAAGCTGAATTTAGCAGACCCTGTCCTATCCTGTCTATTTATGAGACCACATGATTTTTTGTTCAAGTTGGAGTTTGATTTCCTTAAAATTTACTGTCATGTTTTACATATTAATGAAATACAGATTTCATTTATGTAAATACCTTTACATATAGATTGTGACCTAGCTACTCTTATATGGCCAGTGTAAGTTCTGAATGGCTGTTAACTTAATAGTCTAGTCGTCAAGTTGAGTAAAAATGTTAACTTCAAATCCTGATCATAACACATACATTTCAGTACCATGGTATATTTCAATGTACCATGGTATTACCACCTGATACCATCACTGCACCATGGTACTGCCACAGTACTTTATTGTAAGGTGAGGGGTCCATTAATGTCCTCTGTAGTATATCCTACTCACTAGGCCTGGAGGTGAGGGAATTTAGGCGACAGCCCTGCTCACAGGTTTGGGATTGCTTTCTTTATTAAACGGTCTTCTTAATTCTAAATATTATTGCTGTTTCTCTTTATTTTTTTAGTGAATATGGATTTCCTTTTCTGTTTTTCTTTCTTTAATTATTTTGTGTTTATTTGTTATTACACTTTCTGAAACCCTAATAAAAATAATAAAAAAGCTCAGTATTAAATGTTATTACAGCCTAGTATAATGTTATATCAGTGCTTAGCATTCCTTTTAAAATCAGTGCTTAAAAACATGCTTTTTAGTCTGCATTTAACATTTCATTTAGGATCATACAGATTTGTGAAATTGGAAGCATTCATTGACTTGGGAGTTGATACTGATGTGTGATGTGTGCGATATGTATTTGTGCGTGCATGTGTGTATACTGTGTGTGTTACAGGTGCTACAGTGTTGGGGAGTAACTAAGTAAAAGTACACTACTAACTTCTTTTTATTTTACATGAGCGTGATGGTGGTTTGGCTATCTTAAAGCAGCAATCCCTAACTTTTGCCTCTGTATCGGCATATAAAATTGGCAGGTTACCTGATAGCTCAACTTATAAATACCATATAATTATGCTTACCATTGCACAACAGAGTAAGCTACAAAGACAGATTTTTTATGTGCTTGCTAATTTTTGTTTATCTTTAACAAAAGAGTTACAGATTGCCACTTTAAAACTAGTGTAGTTCGTAATGAATTGATTAAAAAGAAACAATGCTCACAGATTCGCGCTAAATACATTTTAAGTGCTGTTGTACAAGTATGTGTACATTAAAGGGATACTTTCACCCAAAAATGAAAGTTCTGTCATCATTTACTCACCTTCGAGTTGTTCCAAATCTGTATAAATTTCTTTGTTCTGATGAACACAGAGAAAGATATTTGGAAGAATGCTTATAACCAAACAGATCTTGCCCCCCATTGACTCTCATAGGAAAAATTACTGTATCATTTTTTTGTTCTGTTGAACACAAGAAGACATTTTGAAGAAAGTAGGACAGCAAACAGTTCTGGGGCACTTTTAACTACCATTGTATTTTTACCTACTATGGTAGTCAATGGGGGCAAGATCTGTCTGGTTATAAGCATTCTTCTAAATATCTTTCTCTGTGTTCATCAGAACAAAGAAATTTGATGATGACCGAATTTTCATTTTTGGGTGAAGTATCTCTTTTATTAGTTATATACCGTAACTGAGGGTGTTTTCTCTTGATTTATTTTGTGCAACTGTAACTGTTTTATCTGTTAAGCTCTTTACCCAATCGAAACAGTCAAAAACCTTTATCGCCAGAAAAACATCACACAATTATATCATCTTATTATACTTTTTCAAAGAAATTGTTCACTCTAGTGTAGTAACTTAATAAATGATGACAGATTGTACAGTGTGAAAGTAGCGTCCCCAACACTGCTGTGTTAGTATTTTCCACATTTGTGTGTCTATGTGTTGATCTTCTTGCTTAAACGTATACCTAAAAATAGTGTGAAACTAATTCACATGAAAGTTTTGTTTTTTGCTGTGGTCTTTGTTGCTATATGTTCTGTATGCGTGCACTCTCTAGTAGTTTACATCTTTATGGCCACTGTGTCTTGTGATCACTGTACCGTACCTCACCGTATCATTTTGTGTGGTGTATTGTGATGTATTTCTAACACATGCCTCTGGCCCCTTAGTGTGTGTGCCGCTGTGGTAAGTGTCTTTTCTGTCTCCACTGCTTCTGTGTCTAACCAGGTTCTCTCTCTCTCTCTCTCTCTCTCTCTCTCTCTCTCTCTCTCTCTCTCTCTCGCTCTCTCTCTCGCTCTCGCTCTCGCTCTCGCTCTCGCTCTCGCTCTCTCTTCATCTCTTCATCCTTTCCCATCGTACCACGTACTCCTGCACGTTCCCCTACTTTCTCTATTTCCTTCTGTGGAGTGCAATCTCTGTTCCCTTCTCTCTCCTTCTCTCTCGCCCACTGTTAATGTGCTTTGTCTTGTGTATTTGCGCCCGCGTGTGCTTTCTGTGTGTGCATTGTATGGACATTATTGTGGCGTCTTGTGTTTTTGTGTGGAAATGATTATGTAGCAGCCACGGAGGAAAGGAAGGCACAGGGGAAATAATCTCACTGTATGTGCTGTGTCTCTTAGTCGTTGATTTTCTATCACCATGATCTCTACTTTGTCTTTGGGTCATTGTCAGGAAGTGGTACAGTAGGACAGCAAACAGTTCTGGGGCACATTTGACTACCATTGTATTTTTTCCTACTATGGTAGTCAATGGGGGGCAAAATCTGTCTGGTTATAAGCATTCTTCTAAATATCTTTCTCTGTGTTCTCAAATTTATACAGATTTAGAACAAGAAAGAGTCACAATTATTTGGAAATTATGACAGAATTATTTTGGGGGGGTGAAGTATCCCTTTAAGTAAGAACAAAAATTGCTGCATTTACTGAGATTTATTGTAGAAATCACCCAGATCTTTCTGTCTGCTTCCTTCTAAAGTACATCTGCTACCTATGTGCTCTGCAACCGTCTATTTACACTTACACATGCATGTTATGTGTTTTGTGTGCATATGTGTCAACAGTATTTGTGTCTAAATGTGCCGCTGTCTTGTCTGTTCTGTGTGTATGTGTATGTTTGTTAGCAGAAACGTGCAGAGATCTTTTGGTGGCCATGTTTTTATTATTAATTTATTATAATACGTTTTATAATGTTACATTAATTGTATCATTTTTTTATTAAGAGCAATGCAACAGTGTAATACATTACTTTAAAAAGTAACGTTTCACTTCATTTGTATATATGGTTTATAAATAAGCTTTAGTCTACCCCCTTTACTGGACACTTACACAAACTCTGTGTAACAAGGGTCTCAAGACACTTTTTCAAAGGTTATGCTATAGATATAAAAATAAGCATTCTGTCTCTGGGTTTAGAAAAAAGGAACTAGTGAATTGAATCCTGTATCATTCTTTCTCTTTATTTATTTAAGTACACAAATTGCTAAATATGACTCTATTGATGCTTCGCCTTGGTACTGTTATTATAAGCTCTGTTCTGAAGAGTCAAATAGAAGGTAAACCAGCATCACCTGTCGAATGGAGAAGTAAATGAACCTATGAATGGCTTGATCTGCATATTAATCCGAGATAAGTGATATCATTTTTTTTTTTGTCGCACATTCGCACAATCTGAGTAAAAAAATTAGTGAAAAGTATCAAATAAAAGCAAAGTTAAAATGTTAAATCACCAGAAAACAGTAAAAGAAAAGGTCAGGAGAGCCATAACAGTAAAGTTGGTTTACCTTTTCTATAGTGGTTTGTTACTTTGTTACTATGAAGGAACACTGAAATAACTTCTTTAAAGGTTCTGAACAGTCAAAGGCAGGATCACATTATTAGTTAGGTGTAACTTAGTACAAAATGCCTTGAGCCGCTGTAAGCACCGTCCTTCATCTTGAACCATCATCACATTATTGTATTGTGTTGTGCATGGCTTTAAAAGAGAGGCGCCTGCTAAATAACTGTGGTTCTCAGGGATGTTCTTTATCCTTTGCTGGCAGAGTAGGATGTGAATGAATTTATTTCCACTTTACAGATGTCATTCTGGAAGCATGCAAGGCGAAACATTCTGCAACTGTCTTCCTCTCACGTTCCTTCTGCTTCTCTCTCTTTATCTTCCTCTGTCTGGTTTCATTGTAATTCAGACCTTTCTGTCCTTTTCCTTCTCTGCATGTTGTGAATGAAGAATTTATTTGTTTGCTGGAACTAAGTGTGTCGTTTAGGTTAAACACAATAAAACCACACCAACTCTAAGACACACACAGAGACAAACCTTTATATCTGGTGTTAACATCTGTTCCGGGCAATCCGATCACAAGGATATATAGCCATTACTGAGCATTCAAACCATATTTGGAAGTAGTCACAAATACATAGGAGTATTTGTAGAGCAAATTTTAAAATCTCAGACAACAGTGAAGGACCGCCTACTTAACTCTTTAAAATAAAGGTGCTTCACGATGCCATAGAAGAATCTTTTTTGTCTAAATGGTTCCATAAACCATTCTTTGTGGCAATAAAAGGGTTCTTCGGATTATAAAAAGGTAAGAAAGAGATGGTTCTCTTTTTAAGACCTTTCAAAATACACACGGAACATTTAACAATTTTTGTTTGTTAGGCTATAACATTATCATTGTTTTAAACATTGTCGTTAAACATGTATAAAATATGGTCTATGAATGAGACTAACACGTCCAGGACAGCAGACTTCTGCAGGGTGCATACAACGCCATTCTAATTCTACAGGGTACGTATATTAAATATATTAGGAACCTCAGCTCATTTAAAATCCGTCACAAAAAGAATACAGCAAGTTCATGACAATGTACGCAATAAAGCATCTTACCATTAAATGTCTAAAAAATGTCTAAAACGTCCCTTTCTCCTGGCATTTTTCGTCTTTCACAATGTCCATCTAAAGCGAGCGCCGGCTTTCAATGCTGAGAAGGGCAAGTTCGGAAAGTCTCTCTGGCTCATTGCACTTCTCAGACAAGTTTAAATTAGTTTTAATTTAGAAAACAACATCTCGATCACCACTTGCATGGTGACAGAGATGGTTAAAAAACTTCAGAGCATAGCCACATCTGTGACACTCGGACACCGATTTGGAGATATTTTATCTTAATTATTTAACAAAGAATGCCAAGAAATGTTAAGTTTCAGGACATTTTGTAGCTATTCTCCATTACGTTTGGACAACAACGACAAAATACTGTGATCACCAAACAGCAGTAGGCAAAAATTTACGGCAAAATAAAAGTTCATGCCAAAATATGATTTTATGCCCTGCGTTCCTGTCAGCTACGCCACTGACTGACATAGTAGTTGATGTGTGAAGTCACAAATCCTCCCTTTAATGTCACAGAAGAATCATTTAGACTACCAGTAATACAGTAATGTATCTCAACTGACTACTTGTGATCAGATTACCCAAGACGTATAATACCAGGTGTTCACACAACCATCTGCCTGCCATAACTAAACATTACAAAAATGAAGCTCCCTTCACAACTCTGCCAAACCCATCAATTTCCAATAAATAGAAACCTCTCTTTTTCCTTCGCTCCTTTTTCTTTTCTCTCTCTCTCTCTTTCTCTTCACTGCTCTCTCAGCAGACCATCACCGATAACAGTCCTATGAAACGCTCCGTTTCATCTCTGGGACACGGTCGCCAGGGCCGGTCAGTGAGGGGTGAGGACTACGCCATGGATAGGGTCATCCCAGAGGAGGGACACAGACATGGGCATCGACACAGAGATCGCAGCCATCGCGCATCTGAGCGCTCTCTCAGCCGTTATACTGATGCCGACACAGGTCATGATTATGATGGAGGATGTTGGGAGAACATTACTTGTTGAAGTAGCGTGCATATTCACTGATAATCTCATTCTTCCCTCTCTGACTTCGGACCACCAGGTCTTGGAACAGACCTCAGCACCACCACACAGTCAGGTGACTTGTCCTCAAAAGAGAGGGACCGGGGCCGGGCCAAAGACCGCAAGCACCATCACCACCACCATCATCACCACGGTTCTGTAGATAAGGAGCGATACGGACATGAGTATGGCCACAGACAGTCAAGAGAGAGAGACCGCCGCTGGTCTCGCTCGCCCAGTGAGGGCAGAGAATGCCTGACTCACAGACAGGTGGGAAACTCATCCATAAAGGAAATCCAACTTGAGCTGGTAGTTGTGTTATGGACTATGGGAGGCATTTTTTAGTTGGTTCAAGATGGTCATTAGCTCATCCAAAATACTATTCCATTGTATAGGAATTAGATGATATGTGGTTTTATAAAGACAAAAATGAAACCAAATACATGTGAATAGTTTTAAACATAAATGCAAATTCAACAACACTATATGATAATATATATATATATATATATATATTGTTGAATTTAGGTAAAGTTTGATCATTTTAGGGGGGTTATAACACCTAGTCTTATTGTGTGAAACTTAAACATGATTATTATAAACAATTAACATGAAAACTAAAAATATAAAAAATTAAATAAATATAAATGTGCTTTTGAAATATTTCATTTTATTTTAATTTGTATTTATAAATTAATATTTATTGTTATTTTATTTATTTTTATTTTAAAAAATGTAATGCCTCAATTTAAACTTATTTCCGTTTTAAAATTCATTTAGTTTAGGTTCTTCAGGTAATATTTAGTCCAATATTTTATTCAAGTTTAGTTAACAGGAATGATTGTATAGTTTCAGTTTCAGTGTTAGTGAACTATAATAACCATCTTGAACCAAAAACAAGCACACAGCTTAAGATATAGTTTAATTTTTGGAAGATGATTGCTAACAGCTACCAGCTTAGATTTCCAAACAATGTAACATACAGTATCATCTCACAAAATCTACACATAGTTAATATTGTGATCTGATAGTCAGCAGGACCAGTTAATAACACCAGTGATATGACTGAATTACTGAACTTAAAAATGAGTCAATAAAGTTTAGAGTTAGCTGTGTAACAGATTTATGTCAAGAATTATCTAACAGAAATATGTCAAGATTTAAATCAACAGAATTCAATTCTTTTTATTTGTTTTTCTTTTTGTGTCTTCTCTTTTCCCTGATATGTTGCTTAATGTTTGGTCATTTATTTCATTGCTGTTTACATCGGTCACTTTGCTCTACTGCTTTGCAATTTCGTTCATTCTCGCATCGCTCTCTCTCTATTTCTCGTCCTCTTACGACTACACTCTTTTCTTCCTGACTGCTGTTGTGTATGCGTCATCTCCTACTGTCTTTCTTCTTGTTGTGTGGTTAATTTTGTCGTTCTGTTTTATTTGCCTTGTTCCATTTTCATGTAGGGCAGTAGTTCAGTAAGCGGGAGTCCAGTCCCCTCAACCTCCGGGACCAGCACACCCCGCCGCGGCCGGCGTCAGCTGCCCCAAACCCCAGCTACGCCCCGGCCCCATGTCACCTATTCTCCCGTGGTCCGTAAACCCATCAGCACCCCCCCTCCAGGCCAGCAGAACCGACTCCCAACCCCCACATCACGTCGGTTTTCTCCACCTGGCCCTGAGCCCCCAGTACCCGCCCACCGCCACCCTTCCCCTCCCCACCACGGTTCCGCCCGGCATGCGCACTGGGGCCCCGGCCCTTCAGAGAACGTGGATGGGGACGGTTTCTATGACGACCAAGACTACGAGTTCAATCACGAGCCTCCGTCCTACGAGCAAAGCCCGGTTCAGGGCAACCCTCATCCCCATTCCCCCAGGACTTCCCGTCATACCGCCCCACCTCAGGGTCAGCCACACCCCCGACGCATGCCGAACGGCTACCGTTCCTCCTCGCCCTCTGCACACCCCCACACCCCCGCCCACCCGGGACCTCATAAGCCTCCCCATCCCAGAGGGCCCAGGAAGGGCCTTCATGAACCCTACAGTGAGACTGATGAGGATGATTGGTGCTAGCCTCTGGGAAGAGGGGAGCGAGGGAGGGGGGCCAGGACGGGATCAAATGGGTCCTCACGCAGTCACCGGAATGGACTGCCGAAGTACAGATAGCCGATCTGGAGGCAGGCTCAAAGCAAACAGGAAAAAGTATTCTGAGCTGTCCAGGGAAACACTAGGCAGTATTTTGAATGTTCATGGGGAAATCAAGGCATGATTTTGTTTCTTGTTTCTTTACAATTTCTCCACTGCCGAGTGTTTCCCTGTAATGAGATGGACTGCTTACAGTCGATACAAAGACTGGGGAGGTGAAAATGAAATCCTTTTCTCAGCCTTTTTCTGAAGAAAAGAAAATTGATAAGGAGGTGGAACGTCTGAACTTTTGGGACGTTTCATGCAGTCCCTTCTTAAGGCCATAATGTTGATGGCTAAAATGAAAATATGAGCTCATGAAAAAGAAGGATCACCTTTTTATTTTGCAGAACTTGACTGGAGGTTCATTTAATGCAAAAATGCTGGGAAATATCGATGAGTTTTATCATCTGTGTTTACTGTTATTAATTCTATCCCAGTGAGGCGTTCGCCCGTGTGGGCAAGTTGTGGGTGGGTTGGGAATGGGCAGCCTGGACAAGTAAGAAAGCCCACCCTGCAGTTCAGACCCCAAACTCAGAAAGCAGAATCACAAACGAAAAAAATTGGAGAGAGAAAAAATTACAAGCTCTTCACTCTTTCTTCTTCTGCGGCTTTGTCTTCTGCTTCTCATTGGAAACATTGGAGTTTGAATCTTCTGTTGCACTGCCCAGCTTTGTTTGAACTCCTAGAAAATAAATCCCTTGGAAATCCTGCATGATTGAAAAAAAATCAACTGAGAAAAAATGTAAACAAAGAAACTTTGGATAAAAGGGGGAAAAGGGGGGATAAATTCCTTGGCTCTTTTGTCATGTCTTTAAAGTTCTCTCTCTCTCCTTTCAATACCCTCACTCCCTCTCTCTAAGATCTCTCTGTCTTGTAGGTGTGAGAGGTGATCTTTAATGGTTTTATAACAGATCTGGTGCCAAATGACACATAGAATAATGAAAAAAATGAATCAATAGCACAATTATTTTTAAGCTCGAAACGTTTTGTAACCGTTTTATTTACATTCCTCTGTCGACGTAAAGGTGATTTGTTCACTTGCACAAAAACAGATATAGTAGCACACACATACATTATAATACACAAAGACCTACAAACACATATAACAGACATCTCTGAGTACTATTCCGAGTGTGATTCCTTCCGTCTCTTACACTGTCAGTGTGATCTTCCAGTCTTCCAGGGTAATAATGAAGTGAGAGAGAGGGTTGGGTGGGCTACGAGAGGGAGAGAGAGAGAACCTTTTCATCTTTAGATTTTTTTATAATGACATTGTGTATGTATACAGAAATCACATAAATGATGATAATTGATGATGGCGATGATGAAGATGATATTGACGATGATGTTTTTCATTTGATTTTGTACCTGTTTTTGTATCAGCTGCTCTCTGCATCGCCATACATGTTGTCACGTGAGTTTCGTGTAGATGGTGTGTGGAGCTCTGTGATCGTAATCTGTCGTGGGTCTTGACAGAAACGCATCTGACCTTCAACTCAGTGGCTCCGTGACACGAGCTGTTTCCATGGAAACACGTTCTCAAGCACATCACGCGCAGTAATGACAGTTTGAAGCATGCTCCGTCTGATCTCAAGTCTCTGTAACTGTGAACGCTTCTTATTAAGAGGAGAAAATAAATTGTAATGGGTATGGGTATGGATCTGGGTGAATGAGAGGAGAGAATTGATTAGTTATTGAATATATTGATATACATGTAACATTGGATTCTTTATAGAGGTTTAGATAGTTTCTAAGTTGGCTAAGGTTATAATTTGAGTTTTAGATCACCTCTCTTGCCTCATATTTATAATTTATAGAAAAGAAAGGCACAGTGTTTGTCATATTTAAAAAATTGACTCTAAAAGTCACTAGACATTGATAAATAGTGAGAAGGTAACTGAGCTCCACTACCTCTACTCGGTCAGCAGATGGCGCTGCGATCCACATTGTTAAGCAGCCAGTGGTCTTGTTTCTGACCGTCGGTCTCGCCTCTTTCTGTTTCATGTTTATGTCAATGACCTGTACACTGAGAGTAGTACTATGTGTCTGTCACAAATGGTGCACCGTTCTGTTTTCAGGAAATGTAACACAGCCAATCGAAATGCACAGGAACATGTAACACAGCCAATCAAATTGCATGGGTGAAACAACGACCGGGCCTTTTCTGCCAAAACTTGTCTCTTGTGTCCCCCTGATCTTTGTGTGTTTTTGGCCCACATAATCGACGAGGTTGAATCCTCTGTGGGGTGACCCTGCATACACGGACACACTGCCAAACAAGTCACACACCTTGCAGCATGTGCATAATAAACAGATGTATGTAGCATTTATTAACATTTTCACGCACATGAATCACACACTTGTGGTAGGCAATTCTGGATGTAGCAATTGTTGTGGTATAAGAGTGAAACAGTTGGCATTTTTTTCCCTTTGAGGTTCGTACGTTTCAGTATGTCCACTAATAACTGGTGAGTATTGTCTGAGACTGTGAACACAAAGTACAGAATCCAGGTTCCATGTCTCCACTTGATAGTTTAGTTAGTGTTGGAATAGTGTATCTATGAACTGCATTCTTAGGAATGTATTACTGAGATCAGTGCCTTATTCACTTTTGCAAAATCATAGCTGTTGTTTAGAATGCATGTCTCAACCCGTATATAAAGCTGCAATGTGTTGCAGCGTTTTCTCCACACAGAAATTGATCTTCATAATTTAAAGACTTCGTTTAAAAATAATTTATTAACACACACATTAATATATATATTTTGAGTTGCAAAAAAGGAAAAGATGGATATTTCTGTGAACGGTGTGTGTTTGGTCTGTGTATATGTACAGGATCAAAATTCACTGTGCGAATGATTTTTCATGCTCATTTGCATGCACGATGTACTCTCAACTTTGTGTGTGTGTGTGTGTGTGTCTGAGGCTTCGAAAGAAAAGACGAGCAGAAGTCTGGATAGGGCATTGACAATTCTCACTGTCTGTTAAAATAATACATCACTACTAACAACCTCAGTCCATGTTCTGCTAACAACTAGCAATTAAAAATACAATGCCAACATGCAATGTGAGAATCACGTTGTAAAAAGAAATTTAAAAAATAACTTTTCAGAAACAAAAAAAAAGTAGAGAAGTATTTACCTCAAGAACTGCATGTGCTATGTGCATGCCACAGCGTTTGAAGTCAACTGCAGGAATAAAAAAATAACATTTTGTAGAAAAACACACACGACTACAGATAAACCTTTTTTAAAGTACCATATTCCTTTCTGCTCTATTTTTAAAAAGAAACAAAAGACTAATCCAAACATACTGTGGGGAGGAAAATAACTTTGGTGTGATTTGAAAGTTGTTCCTTTTTCGGTTTCTAGCTGTTTTTTTCTTCAAACTGAAAGGAGAGACACTTCAACACTATGTTCAGGACACGACAATATGATTAATGTGACACATAAGAAAAGAAATAAAAGTGTCAAGAAGAACAATTTTGCTGTTTTTGAGTTGGACCAGGAGTGTGCGTGTGTTAAGTTTCTGAAAATACCTTTCCAATCTCTTCCACTATTAAGCTTTTGATTCTTACACAAAAAGTATGTGTATAGATGGTTTCATCGGGCGCACTCGCCTGGCCTGAAGTTAACTTCCGGTCTGTGCTTGGTTATCGGCCTGGCTAGTGGTTAGGTTAGTAATATAACCATTTATTATTTATTTCATTTATATTAATATTTTATTGTATATTGGTTGTATTAAATTAAAACTGCTCAATAGTTATTGATTCTTTGCGGAGGTCTACTGGAAGTTAAGTTTAGGCCACATAATGTTTGTGTATGTTGTTACCGCTGAAACCGTCTATAACAATACTATAGATGCACATTGCTTTCTGTCATTTCCCCTTGTGTGCTTATATGAGGTCAAATGCTTTACGAAAATTGAGTATGTCAAGTGTTCAGAGCAGTTTTCGACAATGCATTCATTGCACTATAGTTACATGGTTGCTGTTTGCAAAATGCACCAACAGAACTGCTCGTGCAAATGCTTCTGTTTTGCTTTTGTTTTTTGCGTGTTATTAATGTTCTATAAACCAATACCAATTTTACTGAAATGAAAGCATAATTTAAGATGGCATTGAGTCTAAATTTTTAGACAAACTTGTTATTCCTGCATGATTTGAGAATGTGCCAAAGATCTTCGTATTGTTTGGGCATTTCATTAATGACCTAGCAATAGTGCAGAATCTTAAATTATTATTGAATTTAGAACCACAACTTTTTACATTTTTCAAAATACAAAAAAATCTATTTTAACAGGTTAACTATAGCATGGCATCACCAAGTGTTATGGGTTTGAGTCTTAAAGAATGCTAAACTGTAAAGTCTAAATGCACCGAAGTCACTTGGATAAGTGTCAAATGCATATCCTTCTAAAAACTTGTATCTCCATATTTTGTGATATTATGTTTTGTTGTGAATCGTTATTATTAGGCACTAGGGGTGCACCAAAATGTAAATGTTGGCCGATAATTGGTCGATATACAGTATCTAAATATTAATATAAAGTTTTCTGTGACTGAAACAAAAGGCAAAAAGTGGACAACTGCATTTATTTGAAAACATTCACAGCGGAAAACAAGGTGACATTTAGTTCTTTGGTTCTTTTAGTTCTTTTTTCCCTGAAAATCATGTACCTAGCCTAATTTACACTAGTTGAAGATTCTTTAACTTTTAAACTTTCTGGTATCATTTTTTATTTAATAACCAACTTATAGATGTTCTTCCATGAGCAACCCACAAAAGTGTTCTTAATAGCCACAAGTCTAACAGGTCTCAAGACAGAAAGCATTCAGACAGCAATCAGCTTCAAAAAGCCAGTACAATAGTGTATTTTAACTGTGAGCAGCATGCACCTGAAGTGGTTTAACCAGAGTAAATGAATGATAATTTATCGGATATAATATATCAGCTGATTTTTTTATCGGGAAGATACTGATAACATTAAAAATCACCATTTATCGATCGATATGCCAAAATGGCCGATAATTTACTGTGCAACCCTATTAGTCACCCTTCATGTTTGTCACTGGGCTTTGCAACCATGCAAGTATTTATGGTTAGCCTAATGGTTAGAGAGTCGGACTCGTGACCAGAAGGTTGCCGGTTGGATTCCCAGGGACGGCGGGTAACGACTGAGGTGACCTTGAGCAAGGCACCTTACCCCTACTTGCTCCCCGGGAGCTGCAGTGAAAGCTGCCCACTGCTCCGGGTGTACGTGTGTTCACCACTTGCTGTGAGTGTGTTCACTACTCTCTGGATGGGTTAAATGTAGAGGTCACATTTCGGGTATGGGTCACCATATCTGACTAATAGATCACTTTCACTGAATTTGGAAAAGGTGTCAGAAGGACAGCGACGATATGTAGCTCTGGTTTTTAACATAGTGTCAGACTTTTGGACTCTATTTGTGCCAGCAGTGCTGCCCTAGCGGTATCTTCACTGAACAGTCATGACAAATAATCTACTTTACACCCTTGTTTTGTCCTTTTACGATTCTGAGTGTGTGTGAAGTTGTGCTGAGCCGAGTGTTCTAAAGTCATTTGGTCAGGAGATTGCAGCAGCTAACTGCATTCCTGTGAGATTTCAGACACTAGGCTCAGGTTTCAGGCTGCACAAGAGATGGGAGGGAGAACTCATACCATTAGCAGGACAATTGATTAGCCACACAGGCATTCGTCAGACCCCCCTCCCCCTCTGACTGTCTGCTGTATGTCGCCCAGATGTGCGGATGTGTGAAGGGTGCTGTCCTTCCTCTGGTCTATTAATACCTCCTTCCGCTCACTCACACATTCCTCTCTTTCTCTCTCTCTGCCTGCCCCACTTCCTGCTTCCTGCACCCTTCCCCCTTTCAACATGGGGCATGATTGTGCTGCGTCAACAACCCAAATGCACATGGATCTGTTCTACACATATTTGCGTGTTTACACATGTATTTTGCAGTATTTGTTGAATTATATAATGCGGTAGGTCAGTTTGGCATCAAAATCCAACTTCGTTTTTAAATATCTTATACCTTTTCTATTGGATTGAGACTCACGTTTTGTTCATATTTGTATTTCCAATCATGTGTAAAAAATACTAACTTTCACATGAGTTGAACCCTATTCTATAAACAACTGGTATTATTAAAGCCAACTGTAACTATAGTGCTGATAGGGTTCGTACAGCACAGTTCCAACATGTATGGAACAGAGACGGTGTGAAAAGTGACAAGTTGTTGTTTAACCACACTTGCTGATGGCCCATTAATCCTTTATAAGCACCTCAACGTTTTACTGCTGTTACTCTTTTGTTCTCCATATCCTGAGCCAGCTTAGGGTTGAAAAGAAGTGGGAGCGTATAAGACATGTCACCGCTTCCTGCCTTCCGCGAACACCTCCTGCCCGCGAGGCACCCGCACCCGCACCCCTCCCCCCGGTCACATGACCAATACTTTCAACAACAGAGAGCAAACGTTAGCTGACTCAGAAAATTTCCCGGAAAAACCGGTCTTCGCATAACACGTCACACACACAAAGTATATAGTAGGGAATATTTTATTGTACAAAAAAATGAGGTAGACAGTTAAATCAAACAATGAGTTTGTAGTAGCTTATGTTGTTAACAGAAACCCAGTCTGTTCTGGTAACGTTAGCACCTTACATATTAAATACGTACTATTGGTCCACAGTACAACAAGTCATTCTTGACAAATAAATAAACAGTCAAAGTTCACGTTAAGTCCACGAAAGTTCGAGAACACCCCTCGTGGGCGACATGTCCTCAACGAGAGAGCGAATTCACGAACATTACTCACAAGTTTCCAAAACAACCCCGCACTTTGATGACTTGATCGACCGTCACACCATTGTGATCAATCGTTGCCATCTCCAGATCTGGCGATCACTTTCAGCCAAGTGCTACTGGGACACTGCTACTGAGGCAGATGTGTGCCACAATACGCCGTTCCCTCAGTAGTGCGCAAAGTTCACTTGCCTTCACTGTCTGCACAATACCTTGTGCTGAACTACAGATGCTGTCCTTTCAAAAGGTCACAATTGCTCTCGGCATATGCACAAGTGACAAAGAGTCCAGTTTTCTACCACAGTTCGCGGGATTATTCTGGGATGTCTGTAGTATTCCTCTGACCTCCCCACTGTTCAGTTTGGCTTTTTTGCAAGGTAGGAAGTCAGGCTCTGTGGCTGTCTTGCTCCGTCGCTTTCTGGAGTGTCGGTCCGGTCTGGTTGGATTGCAGTTCTCTTTGTCCACTATGGGTTCTGCAGGACTGTGAAGATGTGGATCACGTTCGTGCACGTCCTCCGTAAATTGTGTCTCCACGGATGACACTTCGGAAACCGTGGAGCTTGTGTCCATGGGTTCTTCTGTCTGTGATGTGTTCTCTGTGACACTGGGTTTGTCACACTGTCCCTTGCTCTCGCTTTGCAGTCTGGCGAAGTGGTAGATGTCCCTTGCAGATTTCATGACGAGCGTCAGCAGCAGGCTCCGATGGAGCCGGAGTCCACCACGCTGGGTGCGCGAGCTGTACATTTTACCCAACGCCTGGATCATAATCTGCTTGGCCTCCGCGGTGACATCCATTGTTCTTCTTTAATTTCTATTTAAGTAACACCGAACACTTGTGTTTAAATATACACAAACACCGTTTATTTAAATTTCTCTGAGCTTAGTTCACTTTCTCTGTCTTGTCATTCACCGGAGTAAACCCAAGCGTAAGGGCATCGAGCTTTATATACGTTTGGTGACGCATGCGCTAGTGATTGACATTCGGGCTCCTCCCAGAACTCGCTGCACTGTTTGAGGAAATAAATCCGATTACATCAGGAAGAAAGTGATACAGGCTCTGTCACAAGACTTTTGATGATTAAATACTCTATTAATCACGAGTTGACTACCACTTGACTATTAATGACTACACACCTTTAGGAAAAAAATAATTGCTCTAACATTATTTTAATCATAAAAACAATACAATAGAAACATTGTCAGTTTTAGTTTTAAAAGGTATTCTTATGTACAGATTTACATTTCACTGCCAGTTGTATGCAGATTAATACATATGAAAATAAATAAAAATCTTGAATCTAAAAATATGACCAACCTGAAAACATAACATGTGATTAAATATAGATAACTCGACAATACAACACCACACATTTTCTTGGTAAAAGGACACTTTCATTCCTACGTGTATTGTTAGCGTTCGCATTCACTTATGCCCATATAAGGACTATCCGTTGGATGTCTGCTCTGTGGAAAACCCATGATGCGTGGGAGGGTTCAAGCTACTTCCTGTTGCCTTATTTGCTTCAAAGCATTTCGTCATAGCCAATATCTTCACACGATTCGCGCGCACAACAAGCGTCAAGCTTCCTCTGCCCATTTACAGTCTCCATCCAGCTGTTGTGCGTAAAACATTGAGGTTTTTTTTTCGAAAATACATTTCCTCAATAATATATATTACCTTCGGTTTTAATTTTACGGTTATGTTGTATCATCAAATATTAACGTCGTGATGTAATACGTATCTGTTGTTCTCGATTCAGCTCACTTTCGGTTGCGTTTAAAGAGTATAGTAAAATTTTGAGATTATATATGAAGAGTTTGTTTCCAAAATTAGATAACTCCGTTTTCACCTGTTTTCTTTGCAGTATGTGAGGTCTGAAGAATTATAGACCATCTTTTTTTCCAGGAAATGGAAAAATACTGTAATTTTTAAATGATGAAATACTGTGATATTAAAGTTGACAAGCACTTTTATTTATTGATTAGACATTTGCAAAACCCAGTGACAAACAAACGGTGAATAAAAAAATCACGAAATATGGAGATACAAGGTTTCAGAATGGACAGTAGCGAAATTATCCTTATGCATAGAAAGGTATTATTATATAATTATTTAAAAAAAATGAAAATTCCGTCATCATCTTGTAATTTCAAACCTTTATGGCTTTCTTCTGCAGAACACAAAATATGATATTTTGAGAATATGGGTAAGCAAACAATGCAGTACCCATTCACCTCTATTGTTTAGACACAAAACCAATGTCAATGGGTACCACCATTAACTACATTCTTAATTATTTTGTGTCCTACAAAAGAAAGAAAGTCATACAAGTTTGAAATGACAAGAGGGTGTCTAAATGATTACAGAATTTTCATTTTTGGGTAACTATCCCTTTAAACCATTCTATGTAGTCATTGAAACACGTCAACCAATAAAGAGCCAAAGAGGACACAACAACCTTTGTTACAAACTTTTATTAAGATATTCAGCTGTATCCTTTGACTTTTCTCTTACTCTTTTTTTTTGTTTTTACAGTAGTTAATGTGCAATTACTTTTGATAATATTGGGTCACAGTTAGGGATTCACAAAGTTATTGGCACTTTGAACACAGACAGAATGGAGTGGATGAGCACTGGCATTACAGGGTCACTGCATGAGCACAGCTGGGTATGAATTACAACTCATGCTGATAGTGCACGACTAACAATCAAACTTCATTAGTGCTTCTATGTAATATACAGTATATAGATTTGTATAGGGATGTAGTTATAGAAAGTGAGACACTGCATCGTAAAAAAAGGTTTACAACCAGTTTGTTGATTTGAGCTTTCAAGCAAACTGACGTCATCCCCCATCCTGTCTGTATTTCGCTGTAATTCGTGATTCCGCGTCCGGACGTGAATTCGTACGGCTGTCGCGCTACTTTTCCAAAACATCTGCAAAGTTGGGTTTATCATCATTACCGTTCTCATATCAGGGAGAAGACTGAAAGCAGAAAGTTGGGTGTGCTGAAACAGAATGCAGAGAAAGAGGTGAGAGTATCTTTACGTGATATCTGTTATTTAGAATGAAATAGCAGTGCTGCACTCTGGGTAAAGAGGCTTAGGTTGACAAAACATAGAAAAACTGCAAGCCAAAGAACAACCTGCAAATACAGCCAGCCTGTCGCTCCAGAGCAGACAAGCCCGATTTATGCTTTTATAGACAGAACAGTCACTGTTTGTAAGAATTTACTTATTCGTTTTTTAAACACTCCTCTGTAACCTTTCACGCCTTCAGTGACCATTCACCATTCATTCGCACTGACCAACAATACATGGTACCCCAAGAAAAAGAAAAAGTACTATAGAGTACTATAAGAAAAAAATATTTACGAGCGGGCACTTAAACTCTCACACTCTTTCTCCACCCACACAACGATATCTATCTGCTCTCTGAGACACAGTCAGACTGAATTGCAAGGTGCCGGGAGCAGGTCTACGAACGTGAACCCCAGCAAAGGTGCTTTATTCAGGCACAGAGATCAGACAGACAGGCAGTGTGATATGGACATCCTGGCCTTTTATGATCAAAACTGGTCCCTTAATTTCTATTGTACACATCCCTTAAAAATCTTTTGTATGCTGGGGAGTAAAAAAATAGGGAATAAAGACAAAAACATTTTTTTAAGGTGAAGTGTATAATTTTCTGTGCCACCGGCATTACCAAACTTTCACAAACAGACACCCCCGGCCCAAACTCAAACCACTGGTCAGGGAATATTGCTCAAATAAACAGAGCAATGTTTTGTGCTAAGCAGCTGCAGTCATTTTATAAATGGAAAGAAATTACACACTTCCTCTTGAACTTCTCAACAGGAGCAAATCTTTCATCATTCTACCAGACCAAGTCATTTTTCTCAGGTATGACACCACCTGGTGTTGACTGTAAGTGGTACATCAAAGCTGCAGTAACAACACACAGAAAACAGGTGGCGCATGAACACCGTGGTTCCTCTCCAGCAATGCATGCAGCATATGTGATCTGTGCCATCAAAATGGAGGACGCATAAACACTGGCACAGTCATAACCAGCGAAAGGAGACTCGACGCCCCACCCCAAGACACACGCACATAAGATCCGTCTCCCACAATCCTCCTCAAAAGGCACCAGTGACCCAGCAGGCCTGTAACATCTAAAGAATAGCATACATAGCACCAGTATATCCCTCACCCTGGCCCCACCTTCCCAGCACTTTAGTCCATACAAAGAAATGAAAAAATACTCAGTACTTTATCACCAGTCAAACAACTCTACATTGTATCCTTAAAAAACTTGGCAAGTCAACTCTTTCACCTTGAATTAGTAGTATTTTTAAAAAGTAAATACAGTACACGTGGTCTGTTAAAAGAATAGAAAGTAAATGAAAATGGACGCATGCACATCTGCGTGACATTTTTAAAGCCAGATTTTGCAAGCTTGTCAATGTTATACATTTTCGCAAAAGAGGCATTTTTGTTTTCTGGTCCAAAACAGAGGTCACCAACTTGAACCAGACTGCTTTAAGTAAACTTGCCCGTAGTTCACTTTATTTGCTACGACATTATCTCATGAAACAAACAAACAATTCCCAGATATACAAACAGCAGGTAAGCCAGACTTGGTTATGCAAATAAAAGAAAAAAACAACAATGAGTAAACATGAGCTAAAACAAAAGGGGTGTAAGACCTAATGTAAGCCATCAATTAAAAAGACAAACGACTTGTTAAAAACACGGGTCAAAATCTGTTCAACAGTCTCTTCAATATGTACATCAGTATTCAGCGTGGCTGGTCGGACACAGGGGTGCATCCTGTTTCAGATCAGACGCATACACATCCACGAATTTAGTCCAAAAACCATCGAATACGCTCTACAAAAAAGGTGCACAATCCAACACTCTCCTCTACAAAAAAGGTGCAAAAAGCTCTAGTTCAGTCTACGAAAAGGTGCAAAGAGGTCAATTTCCTATATAGGAAAGGGGGCAGCTACTGTACTTCCCAGGAGATCAGTGGCCCAACACACAAGATACAACACAAACACGCACACGCACACGCACACACACACACACACATAGCCTAAAAGGCTGAGATAACTTGGGCATGAAATATTAAAATAGTCTAAAGTATCACAATTCTGGCATGTGCATTTAAAGCCATACCCGACCAAACATTAAGACATCACCTGCGATCCCATTCAAATCCTGATGGAAATCTGGGCATATGCAAAAGTTCACAGGTTATAGCAACTTACAGATGGCTGAATTACTTTAAAAGCATCAGTACAGGATGTGCCTCCCATGCACAAACAAAGAAACAAACATACCTTAAATCCCCAGATCAACACATCACCCACATGCAAACACACACTGCCAACTATGTGCAAGGAATGTATACAGATGGTGACTTGGGCGGACACAGACATGCTTGCCTAAGCGAGCACAGACACACTCTCACATGCGCGCGCACACAGCTGCCCAAACAGGGAGATGGGCGACACCACGGAGGGGCTTAATCATTCTGCACCTCCTCTCCTGGGACACAGGCAATGTAAACCCTCCTCCACTCCCAAACACACACAAAGTCAGACCCAATCCTTAAGACAGTAAGGTGACTAAGAATAAGAAGCATGATTCTCCTTTCCCCCGGGCTGTAAATGTGTGTTGTGTGTGGAAGTGTGGGAGGGGGAAGAAAGCTAAAAGACTAACAGAAAAAAATCTAAAAACATATTTGCTTCCTACAAAGTCATTCTGACTTTTTGATGTTGAATCTGCCTACATCTGATTAACCAACCAGTTCTTTGTCATTGAGTTTGTATTAGTTAGCCATGGCGCCAATCAACAGACTAAAGTTTTATGTCTAAACTGGCAACAAACAGACTGAACCAATCAATTCAGGCCCGGTGAAGGCATGATCATTCAAGAGGGTCAAGCCAAGCACCAATCTTTGATAATCCTTATGCAAAAATATTCCATTTCCTACCGTTTCCATTTAAAGCCCCTAAGCAAGGTGTCTTGTCACAAACATTTAAAACAAAAAGAAAAAAACAAAATACATTAGAGATTTTAAAACAATCCCTCCATCTCTCGCACTTCAAAGGTGCGAGGCGATAAATATATTTTTATCCGTTACAGTCTTTAATCTTTCATCAACTCTGGATTTATATATCACACACAGTACAAAAGCAGATGGGGAGAGGAGAAAAATGTCGACATAAAACAAAGAACGTGGCACAATAATATCCCACATATTTTCGAGAGGAATGAAAGGAGAGGAGGATATCGAATTCTTTCCGTTTCAGGCAGAACGAGAGACAGAATATGCAACCTGCTTTCTCCTTTCCTCCTCGCTTTCTTCATCTGCTGTTCCTTAGATCTTGTGACAAACACATTTGCCGTCTCTCTCTCTCTCTCTCTCTCTCTCTCTCTCTCTCGGGCCAAGTACAATCGGCTAGTCTCACTTAGCCAGATGCTACAAACTAATACATTCAATTTCAGTACAGTGAAATGAGGGAACCTCAGCCTCAGTGTTTGTTTTTGTGTGTGCGAGACATCTGAAAACTTTTTCTGGTCCTAATTACGTACTTAGTATCGTGACTATATATTTATAGCAGAGCATGGAGGCAAAGGGAACTTTTTCTGTGCAAAAAAAGGGTTATTCAGCAAAAACAAAAACAATTGAAAAGAAAATGGTGCCCCATCATAAACCCCTTGTGTCCTTACACTAGCCTTTACAGACTGTGCCATCTTCTCCAATCTCCTACCCGACTCTCCCTTCCCTTCCCATCCTAGGCAGAAGCAGCAGAGCCCAGAGTCACGCAGCAGGGTAGGAGGTGGGTGGGAAGTGGGGTGGCAGAGGGGATGGGGCAGGGCTTTCCTCGCTGGGCAACTCACTGAAACAAAGTGCCATTGTCTCCGCCCACACCCTGCAAAGACTCGCCCGAGGAACCTCCAGTCTCCACGGGAGTGCCTCCCTCCAAGCTCGCCGTTTCATAGGTAGGCTCCGCCCCCATGCCGTCCGCTTCCATCTTGATGCTGTCTGGAAGGAAATTGGCGTAGGCGTCGCCCTCCGCCATCAGTAGCTTCAGTTTAGGGATCCAGCTCTTCCTTACCACGCGCCGAGCGTTAGTGCACATGTCCGCAGCGATGGCATTCATCTCGCTCTCCTTAAAGCTGGTGGCAAAGTTCTGGCAGTAAACTGTTGACAGAAACATAAGGGATGGGGTCATATGCTGGTGCAAAACACACTTTTTGCAACACCTGCCGAAGGAAAATGAGTTGAGAAAATGTAGTGGCTATAAATAATTCCTACTCGCCAAACTTAATTTTTCTTTTTCATGTATTTTTTAGGGTTGTCAAATCGATTATTTGCAACTAATCGATTCCAAAAGAAATGTTTGCATTTACATAACGTGTGTGTGCTGGTATATTTGTATACATATAAACACAAACCTTTATTTAGGTATAGATTAATCGTGATTTTTTCATGCAGGCCAAGTATTTTTCATGCTTTTCTCTGTATGTTAATGAGAAACCACACAAGTTTTGTAAGTGAGTCATTCTCTGTCTCACCATGAATCTGCACTTGTAATACATTGTGAAGATTTTGATCATTATATTTTAATTTTTGCGGCATAATGTAAGATATATTCCACATATGAATCAGAATTCTTGACAATATACTGGATAAACTTTGACTAGCACATTTTCTGCTGAAATTTCGAAGATATGCTGAAGATGTATAAAGGTAATGCATTTAGTGTCGCATGTAATATCAGTTTCTAGGCTGGTTGCTGACCATTTATGTTTTGCTTACTTGATTGATTCTTTCAATACATTTTATTTCCACATGTTAATTCTGGAACCCGTGGGTGAAATGTTATAAAAGAGGACATAAGAAAACTCACACTTGACTGCATGCAACACACGACTGTCCAGTGGCTTACGGCTGGGGTCATTGGTGGAGGAACGGATGCCGGTTCCACAGCTGTTGGCCAGAGTGCTCCTGTGTGTCATTCATAGAGAGGAAGAAAGTTAGAGCAGATCATACGGTCTCACTATCTCAGAAGAACATGTCCCAGACTCACCTATCAAAAAAAGCAGCCAGCAGTCTCCTCAGAAGCACTTTGTGTCTGGTGCCTGCACTGACGTGACAGTTCATCAGCTGAGCTCGTGAGATGTACACGCTGGTGCCTGTGAACCGAAATAATCACTTGAAATGGTGTGAAGCCTCATTCATATTAATGTATATAAAGTGACACATTATAAAAGATTATGACAAACTCTTTATGACTCATCAGCTTGCATGAATGCATAATAAATAGATGATAAAAAGATGCTAAAAACATGTAAAAGCGGAGTGAAAGTAAGAGATATTTTTTCACATAAAACGGGTAACTGCATTTTACTAAGAAAATGTTATTAAGAAAAATGTATTCTGCAGTATTTGTTGATCACCGTTCAAATGTAAGCAAATCTGTGGCAAAAACGATGTTAACTCTTTTGAAGAATAAGTCAAAACGCAGAACGCAGCAGCACGCCTCATCTTCCAACAACGCAAAAGAGCTCATGTGACTCCCCTTTTCATCTCTCTCCACCGGCTACCGCTTGAAGCCCGTATCAGATTCGAGTCACTAATGCTTGCCTACAGGACTATCGCTGGATCTGCACTGGCATACTTTCACACCCTCCTACACTCCATCAAGAACCCTGCGTTCAGCAAACCAGCGGCGTCTTGTATTGCCTTCTCATAAGGACAGTAAACCGCTTTCCCGCTCATTCTCCTTCACAACTCCTTCCTGATGGAACATTCTTCCTAATTCAGTCCGGTCAACCACATCTCTCACAACATTCAAAAAACTGCTTAAAACCCATCTCTTCTGTGAATACTGATGAGACAGATGAGTTAAATAAAAAAACTAACTCTCTCTTTCTCTCAACAAGCAAAACCTCACGCTCGCGGGGCTGTACCGGTGTTCGAATTGTCCTACCTGGTCAGATTTTCCTACCGCAGGGCAAAATTTGACAATCTAAACCAGTGGTTCTCAAACTTTTTCGTTGTGCATCGCTTTGCAGTCCCCCAAATAAATCTTATAATCTTAAATTTAAAATTTATATTTAAACAAAAACATATCCGGTTATACAATGCTGAAACATCAATTCTTTTGTCTGGTGGTCTTATTTTTCTGATGTTTGATTGCATAAAACCTATGATCAATTTCTATATTTCATAAAATGCCACAAAATCTGTGCCCCCCCGGATCCATCTCGGGGGCCCCCAGTTTGAGAACTACTGATCTAAACCACATCGACAAAATAAACAGGTAGGATGATTTTACAATGCAAAATACCCTGTCAAGATAGATAGTCCTACCATCTTAAAATAAACATGTAGGATTAATTTACAGCGCAACACCCAATCAAATTGTACTATAGGTATTAAATAATATGTAGAATGATTTAACAACGAAAATACACTATCATATTCCCGTAACAGTATAAAAAAATTCGGTAGGATGATTTTATAGCGCAAAAATGCCTGGTAGGATAATCTGACGGGTAGGATGAAATTTCAGGAGATCTGCAACATTTTTCGACTGCATAAACGCTTTATGGTTTATCTACACGCTTTACCTGATGAAAGAAGTCACTGCAACACTGGTTTGTGCACGTGGCACGCGTGTGTGTGTGTGCACGGGTGCGTGTTTGTTTGGCACTTGGCGGGTCCGGAACGAATTCCCTCCCGGTCCGTATCCTCAGACTGATCATCTGCACAATGTTGCATGAAGTCAAACACACCCGATATTATCGGACATCGCAATGATTTTAAAGTCGATCATTTTTTATCACCCAGCCCTAGCACCTATTGTATTATTGCTCCTGGATGACATATCGCTTATTGCTCCCTGAACTCTCTGTAAGTCGCTTTGGATAAAAGTGTCTGCTAAATAACTAAATGTAAATGTCAAATTTCCTTGTTTTTTTATTGAGGCACACAAGACCTTTGGAACAATCTCAAGTCCTGCTGGGATAACACGGTACTGCACAAACTTGTGGAAATCCTGCCAGCTGCATGCTGGGGAACGTACTAAAAACTAAGAAATTCTGAAATATAAACAAACACACACACACACACACACACACATAGAAGTGGCCAAAGAGAATTCTTTGAAAAATTGATGTCTTCGCCCTTTATTCAAACAAAGTATTGAATATATATTAAAGATTTTGTATGCAAGTTGCAAAATTGTGCCTGAAGTGTAATCTGAAGCTCAGCTTTGAGAAGAATTTCAGGACGCTCGGCCAAAAAATACACTTCTTTCAAGTATGTTGTTTTTCAAGTGTTTGAAGTCAAGGCCCTACTACTGTAGACTGATGACTACGGTAATCAAGAAAATAATCATATCCGATAATAATGTAGTTAACGTATGCTTTATTCTTCTGCAAGCGTTTTGTATTTCTTTGCTTTTTTGTATATTAGAATAAAACCCATATTCCCTTATATGCTGCTGTATAGTTCGTTTTTTTTGGACACCCTTGTATACATAACATAGGTTAGCTGCTCCCGTGCATCCGATCAAGCACTGGTTTGTGCAGTTTTTTAGGATTAAAAATAAAATGGCAAAATGTACGTTGGTCATTATAATCCAAGTCTGCCTAGATGAGGAAAAAATAGATTTCAAAAGCTTATTTTCCATCATGCTTTAATTAACTAAGCATTTTCTGTCTTTTCCTCTGATCATTTCCATTTTTGCTTCTCATTCCTCCAGCTCTTTTGAATTTGTTCATCTTTTAATGTCTTTCTGATGACATTTTTCCCAAAGACGTTTTATTGTTCGTCTTTCTCAATTCTCATTTCATTTTCCACTTCATATTCCTTCATGTCGGATCTTGTTCATGAGCTTTCTTTTATCGTTTCTGCGAAGAACCCAGAGCTGCATGTTTATATGTGACTGCTGTTTAAATAAAGTTCCAACGATTAACAGAATTCATGTTGCGATCCTGTCGGACGGCTCGGAGTCACTTCGGGCCACGTTACCACATGCAAATCACAAAAGCCTCCATTAACTCACAAAACCCTTTTTACGCCACAATACTAAAAACACAGCTTCATACACGGTTGACCTATCAATCACCGCATGAGATCATTTGCTTTTCATGGGTAGTTGAACATGACTCAGAAGAATGAGGCTGGCTATCTTTCCTTTAACAATTGTATAGATGAGGTTTATCATTATTTTCTTAGCGGATGTTTTCTTGACAAAGAAACACACAAAAAGTGCATATACTGTAGAAAAATGGTGGCTTGAACAACAAAGATACGCTCTATGCCGCTATAACACACCTTTGATTCACAATGTTTTGGCACATGGTTGCTTTCTAAAGAATATTACCGGTTCTCACACATCGTACAGGCAATGTATCAGGGTCAGAAATTAACCAGGGCTCCGGAGCAAAATGCCACCAGAAGTCACAAAAACAGCCAAGACATTTACAACGTTGTAACGTAACTTGATATTTTATAATATTACAAAGAGAAAACGGTCAATGCTGAAGTACTTGAAGTACAATGATCTCAAACCTGAAACTAGCTCCAGTTTCTCTGCGGGGTCACCTTCCTCGTACAGTTTGGGATGACAACGGTTACCGATCTGGGCAATGAGCTCTGCAGGGAGAGAGGCGAGATCCTGTCGCCCGCGCATCCTGGGCCGCGTCTCCGAGTGGTCGGGGAGGGCTTCCACACGCTCACCCGCTGGAGAGCAGAAAGAGGAATGAAGTTAAGAGTTTGACTCTCAAAAACCAGACAGATAAAACAAAGCTCTTGGGACTGAGGTTAATAAAAGACCTGTGAAATCCAAACGCATCAGAACACATTCAGTTTTCATGCCGTCTGAGAGCAGATAAGAAGACCTTCTGATAAAATATTCATGAGTTCTGAACAGTTGAGGCATTTAACAAAAAGTGTGAATTTAGCATCTAAGCAGTACAAAAGAAAGTACAGAATAGTTTGACATGTTCACACAGAAACCCCTCCCACTCGAAAAACTGAGGCTATATGTATGACAACCCATATTGATCTAAAGGTTTGGTTTAAGCTCAGACTCACCTGCAGTGCCCACGTTGAGCATGCTGTACATGGTGTACATGTTGCAGATCTGCCTGTACTGCTCTTCAGTGCCGTCGTCCACCCCCTCCTCCTCTTCCTCGTCGTCGTGGTAAGAGATGGGAGAATCGCTGGCGTAGGCGCTCAGAGTACCAGGGCTGGTGCCTTCTGGAGTGGCGCTGCTTGTCCCATTGCCATTGGTGCTGCCGCCGCTGTGACCCCCCGTTCCCATTCCGAGACCCATGCTACCTTGCTGCTGGATGGCGCTTCCACGTGGCATCTCTTGAGAAAACCGAGCCGCCTTCCTCATCCCTCCTCCGGCAGATCCGCCCGAGCCTCCTCCGCCTTCCCGATTGCTTCCTTCCCACAGCCGCTTGGCCACCGGCGTGCACACCACCGAATAGGGCGAAGCCTCCGGCTGCTCCGTCTTCACCCGAGACACGAGAGGCAACGGCGTCAAGCAGGACGCGGGCCGACTGGCTGCCATGGCCGCCACCGCACCACCTCCGTTAGCCGTTGTCTGAGTAACGGCCGTCTGGGTAACGGGGCTCTGAGGCTCCGAAGGGGGGGTCTCTTCAGTGTGAAGGCCCTGTGAGTCGCAGCTGGGAGAGCTGACCTTCAAGAAGAACTCTGTGCCCTTCTCCATGATCTGCTGGATCTGGAGGAAGCCGGCCGTGTACATGAGCAGGAACTGGTCGCCTACGTTCATGCTGAGGCGGCCGGTGTAGCAGAAGGCCAGGATCTGCTGAAAGCTCTGGGGCTGGACGGCCGGGGGAAGCTCCACCACCGTGGAGGTCTTACTGCCCGCGCTGCTGTTGAAGAGGTCACGGAAGTAGGAGCTGCTGGCAGCCAACACGGCGCGGTGAGCTTTGAAGGTGTGGCCTTTTACCACCACCGAGACGTCACAGTACAGCCCCTGCAGACGCTGCTCATTCAGACACTCCAGAACATTGTTGCCAAAGTTTGGGATCGCCATCTGAAGGGTCTGAGCCATGGCGCTATGGCCAGCACCGCCACAGAAATCTGAGAGGCACCAGAGGAAGAGAAAGAAAGAGATCTTTGTAAGCGGTGGAGAGTTCATCCCGAAAGACTCATCGCCAACCATCATTTACTTTAAAAGCTCTAAAATCCCCTGCACACTACAATTTGTCGCAAAGATATAAATGACTAAAGGCAAAGGACTATTACACTAAAAGGTGAGTTGTACAAAACCACAGGGGTGAGCTTGCGGATACCTTTATCACGCCCGTCTTAAACATCCAACCTCAGTCTGCAAATAATAGGGGGCTGGTGAGCAGACTCTAAAATCCTGTGAGCGGGATGTGACTGCTAATCTGAATGAGATGGTGATTCAGCTGAGACAGAGATAAAATGGCACTCTTTACAGTACTAAAGCAGGGAGGGGGAAGAGAGCGAGAGAGAGATTCGAAACCTCACAGTGATTGAGGTCATAGTTGAGGAAGAGGGTGGAAAACAATGGGCTTTGACTGACACTACAGTCAGTATTATTACCACTAAATGTGACACCATGAGCGAAGCCATCATTAAAGCTCATGGCCCTGCTTGAAGGGAAATTCACTGTAAACAGTTAACTTGCGCTTTCTGCTTTTATTGGGTTACTCAGCATGTTACTATGGAGTTTAAAAGTTATTACGACAACAACAAGCCCGTCCTTACGATTCCCTCCTTTTAAGGTAACGGAGACAATAATATAGATGAGATCGATTTTGCAAGTCAGCGAACTGACTAGATACACCTAGACCGTATTCCTTAACCGAAACATTTTCACTTATCGTTTAGCAACCACTCGATTCGTGAGAAAAAACGGCCTTCAAAACGCAACACACGTCTCAAAATAACTCTGCCAACCATGAGACTATGATGTGATATGCTTCACACGTTACGTTTACTGAACAACACTCCGTGAGGGAGAAACATCTGGGCAAACACACACACACAAACATCACTGGATCTGACTTCTGATCACACAGAACTAACAGGATGTTCGTGGTAAAAGAAGTACCCTCTTTGTCTGACTTCAAATTCTCTCCCTAACTCTCCCCCCTCCCCGGCATGCACACACACACACACACAAGCCATAGACATCAGACAAAACGGCTTGTTTACAGTTGGCCAGAGAGCGGTGGCACACATACACACAGAGAGAGGCCCAGGGTTTATTTAAGAAGTTTTCCTTTGGGGTGGGGGAGGAGACGGACACCATAGGTATGGTTATCACAGTGTGTGTTTGGTCACTGTCCCGTGTGAGATATGCAAGAGTGAACTTACAATATGTAGACTTTGAAGAAAATATTATACTTATACAATAACAGTGAAAATGTAATGTCATAACTTTTAACCCAGCAACTAACTACAATTAAAAATCAGGTTAAGATATTTAATGCCATTATTCTCAATGAAATGCAAAAGCAACGCTTATAATTTATAGTGTGAATATGATAAACATCTTAATGTCCAAAAAGTAGCTACGTTTACCTGCATTCACCCACAATATAAAAAAGGAACAGATCACACAAACATACAATAACGTGACGCCAAATCTGAGATGGAACTGCAGACGTAGCCCCTACCATGTACACCGATTCACGAGAGAACGCTACTTATAACAATGAAGAATTCAGTACAGGACATAACAACAAAATGAGCAGCAAACCTTTGGCCGCCAGACCTACCCGTACAGCGGTGTTATGACGCTTTAGCGGCGGCAGGCAAACCGTGTGTCAGTCAATCTGCCCGTCCGTCCGGAGTTCTCCACTGGCACGGTCCGGGGCAGCAGAATGATGGCAAACGCGCTCACTATGACCCACTCCGTGAGAAATGCAGCACCTACATGCGAGCGAGCAACAAACGGCACGGAGAAAACGCGTTCAGCGCGGGGTGGGGGAAATCGCCGCGACGCACCGATGATCACATAAAACGAGCAAGTTTGTCAAGACGGTGCACATCTGCCGCTGTTGTCCCGCGTTCGCCAATGCACCGCATCGAGAGAGAGCGTGCATACATCCTCGGGCCTAGACGGGTCCGGTTTGAGAGCACACCATACCGCTGAAATGAGTGTTCGCCCCGTTCTCCACGCCACTCAGTTACAACACTCGGGAATCTTTAACGGTGCAACGGATAGGCTGGCGGATTAATATCATATTCACAGTGCACGGCTGCATACTTTTTCACCCCGCGGAATGTAAAGTTAATGTTCCATAGCCATTTCGTGCTAGTTCGGACACCCCCACTTTATATTATTTTACAGACATCAACAGGTCATCCCGGGACAAATGCACGAACCGGGGGCGAGCCAGACTGAACCAGCGCTGACAGTAGGGGGGGTCAGTTACACACCGCCAATAAGAAAATGATTTAACTACTCGGCGCCACAACAACATCAATCACAGTCAACGCGGTATCTTCCAATAACGTTTCCGTTAACAGATTCAAGTGAGCCAGTGAAATAGCGTTTTTCACAACAACCAGATCTGACTCCGGAACATCTGCCAGCACGAGTGTTCAGCCATGTCAGTGAGGTCGGCGAAGTGGTTAAACTTTTTGTTGGTACATTAGTCTGCGCCCATCCCCCACCGCACACCTTCCCCAAAACAATACCCCCAAAATCTCAAAGCCATCAGATTTCGGCCAAATTGCCAGGACATCCGAGGACAGTCGCCCGCGCGCCGTCTTCGGATGTCACGTAGCCTCACATGACCCAGCGCGGAGGCTCGAAGGCGGTATACTCACCCCTTAGCTGGAAGCCGTTTCAAAGTGTTTCAATGGAGTCCGACTCGCTCGCTCTCTCTCCTTCACTCTCTCGCCTCGTCTGTCTCGCGCTGGAAACAGCCATTCATTGTGGGCATAGGCGCAAAGTCGATCGCAGAGCTATCGAGTCCGAACTCTTTTCCAGCGGGATACGGAGCGCAGAGCCACAGATCATGCATAGACTAGACATGACTCCCCATCGTCACTCAATCGCATGATCATCACAGGCACAGCCTCAATGCCAGGAGACCTATCCAGCGCCGAGATGTATTTGCGCATAGGCTGGCACAGCAACAGCGAGAAGAGCCACCGCCTCGTTTCCATACGTGCGCAAAAAGTAGGCCATGCCTCTGCGTCTCGCCAGATCCTCAATATAGAGCGAGCAAGAACGCCATGAACTAATAACTATGCACAGAGAGCGAGAGGAAACGTTAATGTTGTTATTTTAATGCTTGTGACCAGTTTAGGGTTACTTGTATTAAAGCAGCACTTTGTTTTTTGGAGGAATTACATCGAGTCCCAAAAGGATTACTATTGTAGCAGATTTGCCTTTAATCATTTCTGTATTAGACTTAATGAAAAGCAAGAAACAAATCCCCTGTAATTAATCGCAACAGCCCGGAATTAATAATAACTACAGTCTTCGGCTAGTGAGTGATGTTTTGTATTTCTTTTTTGTGTGTAAATCTTTATCAAAAGATTTAACAAGGCAAGAATCATATACTCACTGTAAACTCGAATAATCCATTTAAAATGGTCGTCACCGTAAACATGACCAAAATCCTAAAGTCATACGGTATTGTAATCTACAGTGAAAACTATATGAGCACGTGACGTCACAGGCTGGCCCTATAGATGTCCTTACATTACCCCAGTGAGCTACATTTACAATTGCATTTTTGTGTCTGAAGAAACGTGCGCGTAGGCTTCCGTAGTCACGATTTTGAGAAAGTGGAAATATTGGGTTGCCAGATTGGTATACGCTCCTGATTACATTTCACTTTAGTTTGTTTTCACGGGTTGTAAAAGTAAACTTTAAAAAAACGGTAATAATTATGATAGTAAATATAAGAAACATTCTAAGTCACTAAATCAAAACATATATATGTCAAAAATGAACTTTTGTATTATATAATAAAAATGACACAATGTGAATACCCCATAAACTTAAAAATAAAATTGTACCTAAAAATGAGTTTGCATTTTACCTAACCATATTTTTTCGTCAAATACTTCATTGCAGTCTGCAGAAGATTGGCTTGGAACGTTAGAAAGCAAAAACAAAACAGGAATTTACTATGGGGCATTTCTGATACTGCTACTTTAAAAGGCATTGCCCCCAAGTCTTTGTCAAAGTATGATCCCGATTCATTTTCTCACATAGCCCATGACAAACCTGTGGTTTTTGAACCATTACTGTAAAACCTACATCTATTTACAAACAAAACTTTACTGCCATCTAGTGGAAGTTTTAAATATATCATCTCATTTAAGTAGCTTATTTAAACACTTTCTCATTAGCCACTGCATACAATAAATGATCATTTAAAGGGATACTTCATCCAAAAATGAAAATTCTGTCATCATTTACTCACATCCGAGTTATTCCAAATCTGTATAAATTTCTTTGTTCTGATGAACACAGAGAAATATATTTGTAAGAATGCTTATAACCAGACAGATTTTGCCTCCCATTGACTACCATAATAGGAAAAAATACAATGGTAGTCAAAAGTGCACCAGAAATGTTTGCTGTCCTACATTCTTCAAAATGTCTTCTTTTGTGTTCAACAGAAAAAAGCAATTTTTCCTACTATGGGAGTCAATGGGGTGCAAAATCTGTCTGGTTATAAGCATTCTTCCAAATATCTTTCTCTGTGTTCATCAGAACAAAGAAATTAGCCCTAGTAATAAACAAATAAAGTATTCATGACTGTGGATAAAAATTATATAACATTATTAAACTTGCTAATATAATATTCTAGTCATCCATGTAGGATACAGGATTAAACGCGGAACACACAACTCTATATTACATTATTTGTTCACCAAATTTGCACATATCAGACCTGTACATACATAATTGTCTATATTGTATATTGCGTTTTTGCTGTTTTGTACATTGCCTATATCTATATTATTGTATATTATTATTATTATTATTATTTCATCTGTGTTCTGTCCTGTTGCTGTCTTTCTGTTGCACTGTGGAGCTTCTGTCACTATAACAAATTCCTCGTATGTGGAAACATACTTGGCCAATAAAGTTCATTCTATTCTATTCTATTCTATTCTATTCTATTCTACAACATTTTTATGAGCCTTTGACATCTGCAAGCAAACTCTCGCTAAAATAAATTTGTCACTACTGACGGCAGCTGGCGTGTGGCTGTGTTTGCCTGATGAAAATGACAACCATTGTTAATTCCCAGCTTGAGCACAGATCGTCTGGAGAAAGCAGTTCTACGCTGACAGATGGCAGGGGTGAAGAGGAAAATCGCCTCAGACTTTGGTATCAAATGCAGTTACTTCTGACGACCACTTGATGGCACCACTCGTTCATAAAAAAACTGGTTATGCTTATGCTGCTGAATGTTAAAACGTCAACCTCGGGCCATAGATGTAACGTTGAGACCATGATTACATGTGCACATCAAATTAATGCCAACATTGAATCGTAACATGTATTCCCACCCGAATGAGTTAGAATAGCTTAAAGGCGGGGTGTCCGATTTCTCTTAGCCATTGTTGATGTTCAAATCACCAAAACAAACACACCCCTACCCCCATCTTTTGCTTTCGTCAGCGCTCGGCTCGGCTAATGTCCGTCCTGTGCACTGTACACCTTACTGCTGATTGGCTACAAGGCTGTTGTGGTACTCGGCTTGACTCAGTTGTCTAAAGCGTAATTCGTAAACGCAATACTTTAAGGACACCAACAAATAACCTAACTGATCTTAATAAAACAAATGTTTCACTTAAAAAAACATTTCAACAAAACTTTTCTCGTTCAGAGCTAGTATGACCTATTCGTTAAATGTATAAACTAGCCTGTTCTCTTATAGCCTCTGTCATTTACATCTCTGCTGAGCAGGGGCGGACTGACCAGTATGACATTCTATCAAAGACTAGAACGGCCGTCCCACCAACGGCCTACGGCCGTGACCAGGGGCGGTCCGGCCATCTGGAGTATCGTAACTTTTCCTGGTGGGCCGCTAATGTATGGGGCCGGAATGGACACTTGGGCCGGACAGACGGACGTTATTAACGTGAATGCACGCAAAGCGAAGGCATTAGAGAGACGGACACATATACATGTAACGCAATGACACGTTACATACAACCCCCCCCCCCCGCCCCCCTCAACAGGAATGGTGGAGGGCCAATGTGGGCAAAAAAAGCCAGGGCCGATTTTTCTTCCGAGTCCAGCACTGACTACAGGGCTTAAAAAAACATTTCAACAAAACTTTTCTCGTTCAGAGCTAGTATGACCTATTCGTTAAATGTATAAACTAGCCTGCTCTCTTATAGCCTCTGTCATTTACATCTCTGCTGAGCAGGGGTGGACTGACCAGTATGACATTCTGTCAAAGACTAGAACGGCCGTCCCACCAACGGCCTACGGCCGTGACCAGGGGCGGTCCGGCCATCTGGAGTATCATAACTTTTCCCGGTGGGCCGCTAATGTATGGGGCCGGAATGGACACTTGGGCCGGACAGACGGATGTTATTAACGTGAATGCACGCAAAGCGAAGGCATTAGAGAGACGGACACGTATACATGTAACGCAATGACACGTTACATACAACTCCCCCCCGCCCCCCTCAACAGGAATGGTGGAGGGCCAATGTGGGCAGAAAACTACCCCCAATCCCCCCTGCCTGTCGACAGAAATGGTGGAGGGCTGAAAACTCCAGGGCCATTTTTGCTTCCCAGTCCGCCCCTGCTGCTGAGTGCTAACTATATCTCACTTCTACTGAGAGCTAAATGCCCTTTGAAGAACTTAGCACGGCCTTTAAGTGCTATGATAAAACACTGAGGTGAATTAAACAATTGGCAAGATGGGTCAGATCGGGATCTGCTACTGAGCATCATGCACTATAAAAAAAGTAAGTTTCATCCACCTTAGCAGGCTTAGAAGGCGGAGGAAATACCTCTGGGTTTCTGTACAACATACTTATTTCCTTTATACACAAGAGGATCAGCTCTGTTAACTAAAATGGATAATTCGACCAAAAATAAAACGTATATCATTTACTCACCCTCACATCATTCAAAACCTGTATATTATGACTCTTTCTTCTGTGGAGCACAAACAAAGATATTTTGAGAAATGTTTAAGTGGTTTTGTGTCCATACAAAAGAAGTCAATTGGAGCCAGTGTTGTTCGGTTACCAACATTTTTCAAAATATCTTCTTTTGTGTTGTGAAAAGAAACAAAGTCATACAGTTTGAAATGACATGAAGGTTAGTAAATGATAACAAAATTTAAATGAAGGTCCAGTTGAGTTTGTATGACATTCTGACTCAAGCAGAACTTTCTAGTCTATCAACAGGCACTGCTATCCTGGCATGTGTTCATTTATTCACGCCATCATTTATTCATCTTTCCCCTTCTACCCTGCTCGCCATTTTCAAAGTGAATTAGAAAGTTTCTCTCAGATGCCTGAAGAACAGGAGTATGTGAAGACAGGAACATCATGTGACTCTCCTCACTAAACAAAGATAAAGCCGCTCTACATCCGTGTCTTTATTGTGGTATTTGTTTTTTTAGTACTTGTTTGTTGTTTTTTACTTCTTTGTCGGCTCATTTTATACATATCTTGACTGTTGCTTCAGAAAGCATCGTGTTGGAGGTGGAATCAGCCAATCATGTCGTCTCACCCCTCCTGCTTCAACTGACGGATATGAAACACCAAAGAATGACAGTAATGATGGTATGATATTTGAGCGTGAGATGAGAATAAAGATCTGATTTTTCAAGCAGTGTCGCACAGTATCCTTTTTGCTCTACCTTGGCTCACTGCTTGTTTTTATGTCTGCGGCCCGTTGCCAAGGGAACACAGCTGCAGCACTTGAGTCGTGAGTTGGGGAGGCTGGGGGTTGCTATTTAGTAAACACATTCGCATTTCTTCATTGGATTTAGCAAGTTGCAAGAGGGGAATAGAAACAGATCATAGAATCTCCAGGCACAGCTTTGCCATAGTGAGAGCAAATGGTTTGTTTTGTGTTCGCTTAGACGCTTGAATGTTTCTCATATTGGAGGAGTTTTCAAGTCATATCTCACATTGCATCCAATTCTCTCTCTCCGGTTCTATTTATGTCACGTCGTACATTCGGGCATCAACACATTAACATTTGTTACACAGACTCAAAGCACACATACTGCATTGTTCTCCCTGGTCTTGTCCATTTCTCTCGCTTGCTGAGATGTTTTTGAAATTATTTTGTAGTGCATTTGCTCATTTGTCTTTATCTTACATGAATATTTGGATATTCTCACGAATATGAACACACAATTAAATTATGGCAAACAAAATGTATTGTTATGATATTGTGGCACAGTGATGGTTTCAGAAGTTCACAAATCACCAAAAAGTACCATGGTACCACCACTGTACTTTTTAAAATAGTACCATTGTGTTATTATATTTAAGTGTAAATGAATAAAAAATATGAATGAACAAATCATGTTAAATATGATATTATCAGTCATTGGCATAGTCGAGACTGCACATGCTTACTAGGGTCACCACCACCCGATCTTAAAGTTCCCCCATCTTTAAAATTCCAATTTAACACCTGCAAAACACATACGATTTAAACAGAACGATTAAAAATATAACCCTCAGTTGACCTGTTACACATTGCTTGTGACAATGTCAATTGTACTGATTTCAACTGCAATATGCGGTCAACTGTTCTTGTGGATGTGATCGATATAGGTATTAATGCATTCTTGGAAAAAGACTCAGCTCAAAATTTGCAGTCAAGCATGAGTGTTTCTTGGTTATAACCCAAAGAAAAGTGCCATTCACCCGTTCCAGGGATCTTGAGGTATTTATCCAGGATTTGAGAATCTTTTAAAGCAAAACCTTTATAGGGTAGACCGGGGCTAGTTGTCACACAGGAAAGTTGTCACAGGGGGGACTAGGTTTGGTTTTGGAGTCAAGGGTTCAATCAAAATCCATCAGTTCTATTCTTGAAAGTATAATTTCAATATCATCATCTATTTTATATTTTTATAGCTGTTAGGTAAAAAAGTGAAAACAACAAAACCACACAGACACACATTCAGATAAGGTTTAACTACTCTGTAAGAAATTGCTGTAATTTTACAGTACTTTTTTTCAGTGTATAACTATGAATGCCAATTTAAAATTTTCTTAAATGTTTTCATAAATGTTGTATATTACACACACGCATGCACACACGTCTGGTTTATTATCTCCGTGGGGACAGTCCATAGGCGTAATGTTTTTTGTACTGTACAAACTCTGTTTTATCCCCTTCCCCTAAACCTAAAGATGTAGAAAACTTTTTGCATTATTAGATTTTTAAAAAATATTGTTCTGTACAATTTATAAGCTTTTGTGCCCATGGGGACCTCAATTTTGGTCCCCACGGTGACATGAGTCCCCATGTGTTGGTGTGCGTTCAGGTTTAGGTCCCCACCGAGATATAAAAACATGAACACACATACACACACACGCACGCACACACACAAATATAATTATTTATCAAAAATAAACCTACCCCAAGAAATGTTTACTGGAGTAAACATGTTACAACTAGCCCTATATCTTTTGAATATGTATCAGGGACACATTTTATTTCCCCAGTGTTCAACACCCAAGTCAGAGAATTAAGGCAGACCCTACAAGAAGATAAATGCACATAAGATTACTGGATGGATAACTGTAGGCCTATATGATCATAGGATAAATATAAAATATCCCAACCAGTGTAGTCTATAGCCTATGTCTTAGACAAGTGGTGGCATCCTTAACATTATGACAGGAGAGCTGCACATTGCGGTTGAAATCACGCAGGAGTGGCATCACGCTCGTATGGAGAGGGCTACCCCGAGCTTCACTCTTCTGCTACATCGCTCTCTCTCTCTCTCTCTCTCTATCTCTCTCTCTCCCCTCCCATCATCTCTGTATCGCTCACTGATCCCACAGTGTAGTAAAGCGGATAGGCAAGCTTAATAAACAGCGGAATCTTTTCAGAACAGACATCGACAGAGGTAGGAAACTTTCAGTCGTCTATTTCACCCGAATTCGCAGTAGTCGATGCCAAGCATGCCTGAGCAAAAGAAACCGAGCACCTCTTCACACTGGATAAGGGATTTGGCATCGTGGTTGTACAGACTGCGCAGTGAGAAGCCACCTGCACGCGCCGCGACTCACGCTCTCTATCCAGAAATTATCCAGAGACGCGTTCACGCGTATCTGGCGCATCGCGACTTCGGACTGAATTTAAATATTCGCTATAATGTTTGCGCCTTGCAGGTTGGATTTGAGTGTTTCTTGTCTTGTGTATGATCTTGCATCACGCATCATGTGTTTTACGTATTAGTTCACTATGAGCTATTATTCATCTATGGGCATGTAAAAACGCGAAGCGCGTCTGCATGGGATGCACTTAGGGCGCACAGCCACTGACAGATGTGCGGAGGGGATTTGGTATTAATATACCATGGCGGGGTTTTGTTGGCGAACTGCGTGACACGGTTTGCGCTCGTAACAGCACGCAGTCGATGTAAGGTGCGTTTGCCTTAGCATTTCATAACTTTGACATGATTCCGCTCGTGAGTGGTTGCATTTGGTCTCATATGAATGCGTAATATTTGTGAGTAAGGATGTCAGAAAGCAAAGCGTCTCCATGAGTATTTGGTGAGGTTACATTCACGACTCATCAGAATGTGCAAAAGAATGTGCGTAAGTGTATTTAAAGTTTGTGTCAGATAGCTTTTAAAAGGAATGTACAACTATCAGGATAAATGTTTTATTAAAGAATACCATGTTTTATAAATATGCACAAGCTTGAAGAACATCTGAGTATTTAATCTATAGAAAAGTTATTTTGTTTGTGAATAACATAGCACTTCACATGCCACTCTCATGACTGAAGTGGAAGATTTAATTTACAACCTACATTCCTTCACTTTGTGTCACCAGTGAAACACAATAATATTAAACACAAATCTAAAAATTGCTAATCGATGCCAATAAATGACTTCAGCGAGGGTAGTAACAGCAGGGTTTAGCAGGATTACAGTTCCAGTGGTGTGCACAGGTGGGTGCCACGGTGCTCAATCGGTCAATGATACTCAGAGCTATTAGCTCAGTTCCTCAGCCACACGAGCACTGTATTTGCACAGAGAGCCCGTGGCTTAAACCGCAGTGGACACAGAGGTCAAGCCTCCACCATGGTGAAGTGGAGGACATTTTGGACAACATCTCGCAGCATGACTTTACGAGTGTGTTTTTACTTCCCTCAGGCTTAATGGTTTGAGGGCACCAAATCTGGTGTTTAAATGTCCAAATGGGAACCATGTTGCTCTGTGCGTAAGAGGAAAATAATTATGAGATATAGTCAACATGATGTTTTCTTGTGCACTTAACGCACCTCTCTCATCACGGCACACAGAGACAGTAATTATGATGCCAAACAGAACTGTCCATTTTCTCCAAATATACCCCTGAAGACAGAATCCCTGCAGGCTTTCAATATGCCTTTTAATTAAGTCTTATATGTTGATGTATGTTGTGGGGGATGGGTGTTTTATAATATTCAGCTTTCTTTAATGAATTATTTAGATTCAGTTATAAAGGTTTTGGTCACAAGAGTGTTGTGAAATCATTTAAAATTAAAAATATTTGTACATTTATTTCATTTGAGTTAAAACTTTGAGTTTCTTGGAAATTAAATGCTTTTGCCATTGAACAAGAAACATTTGGCTTATGTAATAGAATATTTTATTATCAAATCAATGTGCATGGGCTTATGTCTCTGATGACAAAGAAATCACTGCATATGAATTGATTTTAGCCATACAGTAATGAGGTAATATTTTACCCACTCTTAGATCTATACTCTTCTTTTTAGACTTTTCAAAGGAGTTTCTTAAAACTACTAAGCAAAATTGAGGTATTTGTTGATACACGTAATGCATGCAGACTACTTTGTCAGGGTAGTGAAACACGTGGATTCAAAAGCGGGTACAATGAGTTTATTGCGAGTACACACACAGGCAGATGCACTGTAAAATTCAATGGAGTCTTGAACTGGGAACAGCAGGCAGATATCCACTAGTGGAAGTCGGCAGACCACAGATGAGCTGGCGGCCGGGAAACCCAGAGGCAGTTGAGCCGGCAGCGCTGGCCACGGGTGACAGCGGTGGTGGAGAACAACTCCCAAGGGGCACTAACAAAACTGAAAAAAAAAACTGACTGGAGCCTGGGCAAAAATAAAAGAACACTAGGGTTAAATGATCCAACTAAACTGTAGAGTATAACTAAATCCAAGAGAAAAAAATAATCCAATGGGGGAAAAAGGTAATCCACAGAACAGCCATTCACATGGCAAAATAATCCGTAATCAGAGCAAAACCTCAACTAATCAAGACATAAAGGCAAATCCAGGTACGGTCAAAACATAAGCAACGCTCACACAAAGATAGTGAGAAGTGGCAGTGACTAAACGTGGAAAAACTAATAAGCACCAGGTGAAAACACTAAGACTAATGAGGGGATGATAGGTGGCAGCTGGCCGGGCACACTAACACAGTGAGCACTGGATCTGTCAAACCATTCCCACCTGCTCGGGACATTCACACTCAAACAACAGACGAAACAAAACAGACAAGTGTTAACCCCTGGACCCAACATATTTATACAGAGAATAGAAAAACATGCAGACATCATGCATGTATTGTCCTAATCAGATTTCCTTTAATTTTCCTTCAATAGTATCAATGGGTACTCATGAGCAAGAGAGAGCAAACGAGTGCATTGATTTTTTTCATTATAGTTGACATTTATCTGGACACCTATAGCTGAACGTGTTACCCACCTAACCCATCTTCACACGTTTGCTCAGTGAAACCAAGAAGACCCACAGGTTTCTGACAGTCAGGCTGTGTGTGTTATTATGGTGTGCTGATTGTGTCTCATTATCGAGTCTCTTGATGATGGGTTAATGAGGTTTTCCTGTTTACTTTACTGCTACTTCCTCTTGGCTGGCCCAGGGGCTTAATTAAACCCCCAGTGCTTTGGGGGCCCTAAATCACCTTAGGCACTGCTATAACATGGATATGTTGAGGTATGCAGTCAATATGTGCACATGTTTGTTGTGTCTATATAAGTTAATGTATTAAAATTAAAGTATAGAAACGTTCCAAAAGTTATCCTGTGAAAGTAAAAGCATGCCTAACTATATGAAGATTGACTGTGGGAAAAATAGCTGTCATATTGTAATAGTAGTTTTCTAGGGTTACTAGACTGGTTACTCGAGTTTACAGGCCCAAGTCTCAAGATAGTTTGATTTGATGTGTGTGGTCCCCTTTTCAATCTACTGTAAAGAAGATTCTTTTTATCAAACTCACTTTGTTTCAAATTAAACAATACCAGTACCATCACTAAAAACAGTAATCATTCATATTAAAAATGGTAAACTATGAGTTTTGAACCAATTAGCTTGAAAGATAAGCTTGGGAAATCAGATTCTTATAACAATTATAATTACATGAATATACAAAAGACAGAAACAATGTCATGCCATTTGACCTTAAAGATGCACTGTATCTCAAAGTCTGCATTGTTTATCAGGCTTCTCCTGTCCTTTATCAAGCGTTGTGATTTTAGTCACATCTTGAAAGCTGCTTTCAGAAGCGAACTGGCACAGAAGATGGATTGATATACTATTTGAGTAATGCAAAGAGGATGGAGTGTGAAAGCATTGATTAATATTCCCATTGCATGTAAACTCATATTCTGAAAGAAACTCTCGCTCTCTCTCCCACACTATTCCCACCTCTGACATTTAAAAGAGCAAAGTCATAATGTGCATCTTTGTACTAAACCAACTTAAAGAAAGTGACCTTTCATTCACTCAGAGCTACACTTGAAAGTTTCTCACGCAGCAAGATTTTCAACTTTTTTGAGTTGGCACTGTTAGCCAGAAACATTTTAATTGCTACATTATATCATTAATTTAAGACATTTGGCTAAATTACACAAGGATTAATAGAGCTTTAAAGATGGGGTAACACACGCAGTTTCTGCAAATCTCATATTAATCTTGAGTACCTATACAGTAGTATTGCATACTTCGTATCTTCGAAGAATATTTAGTTTGATCAAATTTATAAAAGAGAGATACAGCTGTACGATTATTTCTGGAAAAAGACGAGCTGCTGGAGGCAGGCAGGGGGAACGGAACTACAGCACGAGCACACAAAACATCATCGCATTATCCCTTAGTGTTGTTTACATTATGCACGTACGCGCCGATTGCCAACAAAACACAGACATATGACTTAGTTTGACTTACCACCTGCGATACATGTCCGGCATCTTTTAGCACTGGGACCACACCATCTATCAGTTTCAAACGATCTCCAAATCCAGAGTTATATCCAATGTTTATATAAAATTCATCACCGAAATGCAGTGAGCAAACAAACACAGCTATACTTCCATCAGCCGAGTGAACCCAGAGTAAAGGAAAATCAAACAAGAGATCTCCTTCTCATCTCACATCTTTCTCCTAGACATAAATTAGATCAAATTGAGACATAAGGTTACGTCTCCTGCTTCTCACATGTTTCTCCTGAGACAAAAAAAATGTCATTCTCTCATGTTTGTCTCCACTGAAATTTAGAAGAGATCTCAGTGTCATCTCACACTGTGCTCAGACTTTTCTCCTTAGCTAAAGACTCTTAACATTCTCACATGTATCTCATCTAAAGCTTCGTAAGAGATCTCCGTAACATCTCACACTGTGCTCAGATTATTCCCCTTATCTAGAGACTCTAACATTCTCACATGTATCTCCTCAAAGTTTCATAAGAGATCTCCATAACATCTCACACTGTGCTCAGATTTTTCTACTTAGCTAGAAACTCTAACATTCTCAGATTTACCACCTCTAAAATTTATAAAGAGAGTATGTATTAAAAATCAAATTAATTGGGGATTGAGTCATAAGACATTTAATGTGCCATTCCAACCATACCGGGTTGGCCAATCAGCAAAGAAAGCTTGATGGTTACTTATCCTGTTTTTCTTCATGATAACAGCATATGGTACAGTACATTACTATTTCTAACAATAAATAATGTGCCATTTGCACTTAAATTGTACAGCTTTCATTGTATCAACAAATAAACGGTAACTTTAACCTTATTTCTGCATATTTTCACTATTAATATAGGCTAATTTATTGGCGCACACTTTGTAAAGCTATTGAACATCTCATAAACTTTAAGAGGAGACAGATGTGAGAATGTTAGTTTCTAGCTAAGGGGAAAAGTCTGAGCACAGTGTGAGATGATATGGAGATCTCTTATTAAACCTTAGAGGAGATAAATGTGAGAGTGTTTGACTCAGGAGACAGGTGTGAGAAGCATGAGAGTCAAGCAAGTCTCTATTTGATGTTAATGTAAAAACAAAAACCTTTGAGATGCTGAAGGTAGATTATCTGCCATTAAAACACACCATTTCAATCAAGCACAATACATGCATTGACATATTTTAGTGATCGTGTCATAGTTTAGTGTTGATAGATCATATACAGTATAGACCTGTGTGTGTGTGTGTGTGTGTGTGTGTGTGTGTGTGCGTGCGTGTGTGTGTGTGCGTGCGTGCGTGCGTGCGTGCGTGCGTGCGTGCGTGTGTGTGTGTGTTTTCTAAAGATGATGCAATTCTGACTGGGAGTACAGACATTTGTTTTTTATTTAATTTATTATCCTTATTAATCTTATTTGTATTATTCTTTACTATTTTCATATACAGTATTTAGTTTATTAGTTATACATTATATCATTATTTTTTACATTACTTTTCATGAATGTTTGTCGAGCTATCCTGGAATTTCACGCTTCAGTATCTTCTTCTCAAAAAGAGCATCAGCCAACTACAGGGGATACAGGGAACAACTCCAAATCACTTTGCAGCTTTTGTATTTGGTCATTCTTGCAGCTTGGACAGTAATTATTCAGTTTGAATTCTGCACTGCATATACAATGCTGGGCTTTGAAGATAAATTTAAATGAGTCAGCCTTGATATTCAGAAATGTATAATTCTATTTAAATTATAGTTTCTATATTTACAATATTAGTAAAAATTTAAAATGTAACACATTTCTCCTAAAATTTAATTTAAGATATCTGGGGCTGGTTGCAAAAACTTCTTAGACTAGTCTTAAAAGTCATCATTAGTCATCATTTTTTAAAGCCTGGTATAGACTGATTGCCCTTTGGTTACCCTAGTGAAAAATAAATATACTAAAATGTTTTTGAAATATATTTATTTCATGCTAAGTATACTGCAAATTCATTTACATCTTATGTACTAATGAAAATGCACTGCGATTGTATTTGTGGTATACTAAATTGGTATACTTAAAGTCTGCTAAATTGGAACAATAATATACTTTAATTGTGCAGTTATAGTGCTGAAGTCCAACTAAAGATACATTTAAGTGTATTTGATTGTGCTAAAGTGTAACTATTGCAAGTATGCTGCAGGTACACTTTAAATATCTTGCATTGAAAGATATAATCCTTATCAAAAGTGACATTAGAACACATTTTTATTTAAACAGTCTTAATATGAAGAAATGTGCATTGTGTATAAACAATTCTCTAAATAACGTTTAATTATAATTTCCAGTAAGTCATGTCAGTAAATACGTTAATACATTTAAACTCTACTTAGCATGAAATAAATGCATTTTAAATGAATTGTTTTTTTTAAGGCAACTATTACTTGTTCCTTAGTAACTATTCAACTAATTATATGCAGCTGGGACCAGAAGACAAAGCTGATACATAAATGAGACGTGTAAGAGAATAATCAGCCCTTAGTATCCTGAACTAAGATAAATGCCTGTCAGAAACATAGCCTTGTGGTCAGCACATCAACATCGAAGCACAGCAGCACCTCAGACGACATGAGTTCCAATCCCAGCTAAAGGTACTTTCCTCTTCCCTTCCTGTCTCTCATCCTATGGCCATGTCCAATGAATGTGAAAAACAATATCATCAACATCATCATAAAAAAACACAACAATGAAAAGTTTTTCTTCTTTTCATGACTTTCTCATGTCTCACTTGTGGCTACTTTTATTTATCCTAAGGAGTTTTAGGAGAAACATTTGAGACACTGTTGATAATACAATGAGAGATAAATAAGAATATCAACTAAGTCTCAGATATTTCTCATGTCTCACTTGTGTCTACTCTTATTTCTCCTAATAGAATTTAGGAGAAACATGGGTAGACAAAGCTGATACCTAAATTAGACAATAAAGAGATTTCCCAAGCTTCTCTCACCACAATCTCAGTTTTGACTCTCTTAGACATCTCTCATTTGCGTCTATTTTTGTTTCTCCTAAGTAATTTTAGGAGAAATATCTGATAAACTGCTGACACTTAATCAAGAAGCATAGGAGAATCACAACTATGTCTCCTGAGCTTAGAAAAAGCAACCAATGAGCAAAAATTTTTCCTCTGGGAAGCGGCATTGATGGCTGTGACGCGTTAACTTGGTCTTTCTCTCACACTAGCACGTAGGAGTGGTCTTTCGCACATTTAATAGTGTAAAAAAGTCAGAATGCATGAAATAGCATGTTACCCCATCTTTAATTCATCACCCCCGTCAGCCTCATTGATTTATCAGTGGTCTGATAATGTCCAAAGAACAGTGTTCAACAGTGGCATGCACATTACCACACATGCCTGATAAGAGACCTGGGGACATTGAGAGAGAGAGAGAGAAAATCTGTGAATTACACAAATGTGTCAAATACAAATGTAATTTACGGTCATTGCTGTTCCACTCTCTTCATGCACGAAAACATTTTTTTGTAAAGTTGATCATTATTTTATCATAACAAACAACTCAAATTGTACGCTTTAATGACTTCATTAAGCATAAAAATATCTTACATCAGTAAATACATTAGTGATTTGAACTGAAACCAATTATTTTCTTTTTTAATTATATTCTAGCAAGTACACATTTGAAGAGATCAGTGTTTGCCTTTTTAAAGCAACAACGAGCCGTTTTGGTGTATGGTTACCCAATGTGGTTGATAAGCGCAATAGTCTGATAAGTGTGTCGTAAATACTGTCGCAAAGTTTCCCCGTTGTCAGCTCAATACACGTGAATTTGTTTACAAAGCTGATGTAACCGGAGTACCCAGATACGTAGTTTTGAAACTATGTCCACCGATCAGGTAAAGTAGCCCATGTTACTATATGTTCTACAGATATTATTACAAAGTTTTATGTATTGTTACTCCATAATGTACTACTATAATGACAACAAAGAACGGTAGACCAGTTTTTTGCGTGCATACGTTAGTTGTTCTTGTGTACGCAGGAGCGGACTGGGAAGCAAATTCGGCCCTGGACTTTTCGGCCCACATCGGCCCTCCACCAAATCTGTCGATGGGGGGTGTTGTATGTAACGTGTGCATTGCGTTACATACATATGTGTCCGACTCGCAAATGCCTTCGCGTTGTGTGCATTCGCGTTTATAATACGTCCGCAGTCGGACCCTGGTCGCGGCCTTAGGCCATCGGTGGGACGGCCATTCTGGACTTTGACAGAATGTCCTACCGGTCAGTCCGCCCCTGCGTGTAGCTCGCGTATGTAGTATTGTTTGCAAAGGGAGTAATTTGCATAATAATAAAATGTTGTCCACACAATTATGGATCATGCAATAATGTCTATAGTAACCTATACATCGTACATTGTCATAAGTTTATACGGCTGTAAAGTAACAGAACCTATTTGTTTGAATATCCTTTCTGACATAAAGTAAACCGGGTAGTCTTCGTTTACATGCATTACACAAATTCGTGACGAGAAACAACATGATAGCTATCGACACCGGGGCAACAAAATATTATCTCTCAGCTACCTTACGGTTATAAATTGTGAACGGTGGTGCGCCAATGAACAACCTGAACAAATCCTAGTAACAAATAAGCTCAAAAGTACAGGAGTGTAAGAAAAATGTACATATAACACTTACAAATCCAGTAGCAGGACCGCTAGGTCTCCATCAGTTTTGCAACCCGTTGCCTCTTTCAGCTCACGCCACTGAGTGTAAGCCCGTCCGATATTGATTCGTGATCGGGCTAGTGTCCGATCACTCTCTCTCTTTCTTTTCTTCGCTTCCTCCGACAAAACCCTCTTTGGTTTTTTTTTGCAGGCTCTGCCATGTTGATGGTTTGGAGACTTGCGTTAAACTAGATGGTCTCGTCTTATTGTTAGATGTTGACTAACTTCACCCAGGCTATGAGTAAAACGTGACGTATGTCGTAAAGCAGGTGATGGGCGGGGCTTGGGATCCTACCCGCAAACCAAAGTTACCAAAGTGTGATTTCAGCCAATAGAGGGCTGCTTAGGTAGAAGCGGCAGTAAAATTCGTCCAGTTAAGAGTTGTCCTACCACTAAAATAATTTTAGAGAGATTATTTTAGGTCGAAAAGAGGCTCGTTGTTGCTTTAACTCTGATAATGGATGTTGCGGAAAAAAATACAGTTGAAACATATCTGATTGCATTTTTAGCACACCTGTATCATATTTTTAATTGTTGATTTGCTCTTTTCTAGTGGCATGTCTATTTTACACATCTATTGCAGATCTGTTGCATAACAAACAGAAAGATGGACAGGCAGCCATACAGACTGCCTTAAAATTGATGCTCTATAACTGAGTATGAGCATTTATGAGAAGGAAAATAATAGATGGTGAGAGACTGTGTGTATATGTGTGTGTGTGAAGGGGCACCATCTGCCATCTGTAGTGCTCAGTGCCAGGACCCTCCAATCATCCACTAGTGAGAGAGTGTGGCATACAACCCGAAACACAGAATGAGAGACAGAGAAGGGGGAAACGTGGTATTTGCATGAATAGGTAACCTAGACTTTCTCTGTGAAAGTTTCTCTTCTTCAGCTGAGAAAGGTTTTTTTAGAGAGCAGCTCTGTCTCACAGTATATGGATCTTCATGAAATACTGGTGTTTTTCTGCCTGTCCCAGTTCATTTCTTGGCAATAACAATTTTCTGACTCTCTGCCCACATCTCCACTCCCACCCATACTCTCTCTCTCTCTCTCTTTTCACTCGCACTATCTCTCTATCACAGCTTCCAGAATCAGTCTCACAGTACTGTGTACTGGTTAATCCATTATATAGTTGTTCTTATTTGTACATTCGGTGGTGACCACAGTGAGTAACAGACTAAGTAGGGTTCGTGACTAAACACTGGTGATATGCAGTGGTTGCTCAAGTTGTTTGTGCTTTATTCATGCTACCAAGTTTTAATGCTGGCAATAGAGCAGACAAAATTCAAACGAACAAAGAACAAAGAAGTTTTCTCTTGATGTGAAGGTCCTAAAGTCTATTTCATGTGTAGCAGTTAGAAAGCAAGCAGTTCAGATATAGCAAAGTCAGATTAACCATAAACATTATATCATGTTCATATAAAACTTTACATTTTTTAATAAAGTCATTGAAGAAAATATATTTCAGTAGTTCTGTTACTGTAGTGTAAATAAGATATAATCCAGCGATCAGGGCCATCACCCGCTTCACCCAGGGACAACGAATGTAGGGACATTTGTTCGTCTCTACCCACTTTGATCTTTGCACAAGGTGAAACCCCTGAAGTTTCCCGTGATCGTTTCCTCAGACTCAACTCCAGGTCTTTTCAAACTTGCCTCTGAAAGGAGACACTTCCATTAAACTATAACCGTATATTATCTGTCTTCGAAATTTAATGATGCTTTTACAAGATGGAAGCAAGAAGCAGAAAAAAAGGCTCCACCCCGAGGCCACGGAGCCTGGTGCACAGCACAGTGGGGTTTTCATTACCTAAATCATAATGAATTTCCCTGTCTGCTCTGGATTGGTGCACAGCATGGCCTCGAATAGTTAGGGGACCCCTTAATAAACTGAGCATTGTGAAGTGAGAATTAATTCACCACCCATTTGCCACCTGTTCACATCATAAGCACATCATTCCTCTCTTGTTTCTTTTACAAACATCATTGTGAAAACTGGAATAGTTGAGCTTGTTATGTGCTTTTTGATTTGATGTGATTCTCCAAATACATATTTATACTGCCCGTGCGTTTCAAGGCGCACTACAGTAATGTGTTCAGTGTGTTAAATGAGAATGCAAATGGATCTGACGCTGGTTTTGTTTGAGCTCGATTGTTGTTGAAAATGGTAATGATATTCACATCCTTTTATCTTAATCGTGCCAACAATAACTAAAAATACACCTGGGAGAGTTTGGTTTTAAATGTGTGGATAACAGTCCTCTAGAGGAGGACTTCAGACTCGATAACCTTTAAAGCACATTTAAAGCATATTTTTTAAAGATAGATCTTTCTGTATAATCTGTGAAACTCTCACAACTCCTGCAGGGATTTGTTGCTCCTTTGTAGGGTTCTTGTTAGTGTAGCGATTCAACAGGAGTGAGGTTTGCTGTGTGTGCTATGTAGGGTTACTGTAGCTTAAAGGGATAGTTCACTCAGAAATGAAAATTCTGTCATAGTTTACTCATCCTCTTTTCATTTCAAACCTGTATGGCTTTCTTTCTTCTGCAGATTTTGAAGAATGTTAGTAACTGAACAGAGACAGTACCCATTGACTTGCATTGGTTTTGTGTCCATACAATAGAAGTGAATGGGTACCGCCATTGTTTGGTTGCCAACATTCTTCAAAATATCTTCTTTTGTGTTCTGCAGAAGTAAGAAAGTCTTACAGGTATGAAATGATGAGAGGGTGACCAAACGATGACAGAATTTTCATTTTTGGATTAACTAGCCCTTGAACTGGTAAACCATGGCACTATTAAAGACAACACTTGCCATTGTAAGTTACTGTGTCTATTAACAAATATGTAATGGAGGGTCTCAATTAAATATGTGCAGTGTCACATGGTTTGTGCAAATTGTCACATGACCACAGCAGTTTACTTCCTGTTTGCGCCATAAGAAGAGGATGACTGCATAAAAGCTTCAAAACAAAAGGCTAGTAAAGTATATAAACATAAAGATGCGACAAAGAGTTTTGGTCCACATTATCTTTAAGATGTCTAGTATTAATATATGAATAAACAATTATTCCGTTTTGTTGCGTGTGGTCACAGAATGATAAAACATGTTGATGGCAACAATAGTGAGCGGTGGGATAACAGTGAATTTAGGTATTCCTCTTCATTCAGTTGCAGTTGTTAGTGAAATTTGCACTAAAATGTTGCAATGACAAAATATTGCATTTAATGAAAAGTACAAATGATACAAATCAGTGACAACATTGATGTTGTTATTCTGGTAGCAATAATATAACAATTTTATGTTAAAAGTTAGAATATATTGATCGTTGTATTTTTTATTATTTTATCTCGATAGTCCTATCAGTGTTGTGTAAAGTTTATTATGCATAATATTAACCCTAGAATGTAATCAAAAAGTTAAAAATAGCTGGGCTGAAATATATAACTACTTTAATGACTGCAAAATAATTTTAGTATACACCTTATCCCACCGGTTACAATTGTGACCAACCATAAAACCCAAATTTTCACACACTTTTCCAAAAAAATTCAAAAAATAATTATTATTTCGAAGGGTTACTAATGATGGATATTTTCATGGCTGGGAAAAATTAGGGTTAACGGGTTAACCGTGGCACTCAGCCTGCGACCTCATGCATGTAGTCTATAGCCTTGCAGGTGTAACATTGCTTTAATACATATAAAAGAGTTTGAAGTTTTGAAGTGAGTTAGATCTAAGTGCAGCCTTGCCAGATACAGTGTCAGACAGCACTCAGACTGAGCGAGTGTGCGTGTGTACAGACGAGGTCACTATACTGGGCTGTACTCAGGTCCTCATCAGACTGACATCTCCACTCAAGCACAGCATGTTTGCAAGGTCAGCAGTCACCAATGGGACTCCAATTTTCAACTCTTTTCTCCCCTCGGACCCACACTGGTATTATACAGTTACTGAGGCATGTAAATGGTGGCAAAGAAGCTCGAACGGGGCTAAATGCATCCACAGGGACCCATCAGGACTCCCAAATCTATTGTACTCTCTTGCTGTGTCTGCGAGACATGACTGGACTGTTTTCAGCACCACGGACAGCTCAGTTGCTCATGTACCCAATCAGAAACTATAACGTGCAGGATGTCTCACATCAAACAGATATTGTCCAATAAGAGATCATATTAGGGACTTTAAACACATTTGGGGTTTGCGCAACCTCATTGAATTTGATTTAGAAATTATTTTTAGCTAACGCTTTAGTCCATATTCAAATTTTAGCTGAATATGGAACTGTTCATTTTCCCCTAACAATGGCATTTGTTGTTTCGTCAGCTTTGATATGATACATAATTCATATCAAGATTTATAACTGGACAAAAATGGCGGAATGGATGAACTCTGTTTTGCAATTCATATTGCTGACTCAAATCTTGCAAAACAAATTTATTGCAGCTGTGTGCTGTGCCAGCTTGCACCTTCATGTCTGGCAAAAACGTATATAGTTCTGATTTTTAATCAACACCTGGAAAACTAGAGAGAGACGCACACGGCAAACTGTGTTGGGCTTGGTGCAAGAAGAGTTTTCCTTACTTAGCATTTAACAGCAGGATGTAACATTTAGGCTTCCATTGAGCAAAATGTCTTACCAGCCGTATAATGGATTAGTAGACTTTTATTTCCTTTCAAACCTTAATGTTCCCTTTAAATTTTGATGAAATAATCTTGGTAATGGAGGAGGCCTGAGTTAATAGAATCCTATTGAAGATATTAGATTCACGAGGGGAAATAGAGAACTGACGCTAAACATTATAATTCATTTATCCATTATCCATATCCTTTTACTGTTCACTCCACAAAGTGTTTACCAGGATCAGCACAAACTTTAGATGTTTTACTGATGATTTTGCACGAGTTCTCTACTAGCAGCCATCCCTCAATAAGGGGCTCTTTATATGATGTCTAAATCTGATCTATTCCATGATTCAGCATTAGTGGATTAGTATGATGATGCTTCGCCCAATGGGCGTTACTCTTGCATGTGATTTGGGCAGAGGGTAAGGAATCAGGTCAATGCTCATGTCTGGCACCACAGTAGATGTCGATTTCTATTCTGTTTCAATACAGTGAGACGCAAGAGCCTTGGGGCAGTAAAACCCTTTACGTACAGTACGTGCACACAAAAAAACGTATATCTCTGCCTGACAACCAATCAGAATGCTCTATGCTGCTTGTGCATAAAGTATGCCTAATACGTGCCGAGTGAGTCGTATGTCACCCTGACACATCTGCTAAATTGAATTACCTCAATTTTATGTGAACGCATAAAAGAAACAGTTCAACCATCACCCACTGAAACTTTCATTGAACATCAACTGAAATATTTAATTCGACTCAAGGACTGATTTCTTTTTTAATAGCTACGTGAAGCCACATTCCTAATTCACTCAAGTATGCGGCCGGTCATCTCTCACTTGATTCTCACAGACAAGCCGGCTGGTAGAGGGAGATTGAGAGGTTGAAAGGTGTTTATAAGAGCCTGCAGGCATGCTCTGCTGCTCCCAGGGGCTGGATTGTGCCGTTGTGATGAATGTGCAAAATGCAGCGAGTTGAGATTGTAGCACATTGTAGTTCTAAACAATACAAAGGTAGGAGGAGGGTGGAGGCTGTACTTGGTTCGATATGGTGGGTACTGTTGTTTATGGTGCGCACACCTGGGTAACGTTGATGGGGTTTGGTTTTAGTGATGCAGGCAGTCCATCTTTCAAGATCGTACAAGTATTTTATAGAAAAGAAGAGCTTGCATGAATGCACTTGTGTCCATAGTCGATTTTGCGAAGCTTTAGCTTGAAGAATTACAAAAGTTACAAATGGTGTACAGTAGACTAATTAGCCAGTGTGTTCTTGTTATGTAACACTTATTAATTCCTAATGGTTGGTTAGTGTATGGCTTTGAAAACAGATGGCATGAATGGACAAGGAGGGGAGAGAGATTTAGTGAGACGAAGAGAGATGTGCAGAGATTCAGAGTTGAGTGAATCGGAGGGGGGAGGATGGAGGGGTTGGCTGCCTGATAAAGCTGTTCACACCCCACTGACTCACACACATCCCAGAGGCCACACGACCCTGTGCATGAAGACGTCAGAGCGCTTGGTGAGTGTGAGGGGAAAACAGCAGAAATGGACCACAAGAGTGAAGTATGCTTAAAAAAAGCAATGAGTGTCTGTAGAGAAGTATGGTCAAAAAATCAACCTACTGAACAACATACATCCTGTGTCTTCCATTGGCAGGACAAACAGACAATACAGGCTAAACCTATGCTATTGGTTGAACCAGTATTGTTGTGTTGGGCTGGTTGGGATTTTTGAAGGAACAGAGCAGTGTTTTAAAGGCACCGCAGAGTCACGCTGTTTACACTGTTCTGGGAAATCAGCCTACAAATGGCTTGCTTATAATTGTCACTGGCTATTAAACTGGAATCGCCAAAATAATTACACACTTTAGCTGTAAGTTTAATTGCTGCCTTAAATCTTTAAGTAAAACCAAAGTGGTGCCAAAGTTATAACCTGCAGCAAGAAGTTCACTGCATGCTTTCGACCATTTCGATTTAATTACTCATAAAGAAAATTGAGTGGGCAATGAGCAGAAATGACAGTAATTATTGTGACAAGTTAAATGCAAGGAAACAAAGAAACAGGATCCTGTTATAACAGGATGTTTTTTTTTACTGTGGATAATGGGGGGGGGTAATATTTTTGAATGATGTCTCAGGAATTCAGGGGCAGCACCTGATGTACCATTATCATTAGAAACCTTAAAGGAATAGTTCACCCAAAACATTTACAATTCTTGGTTTATTCACCCTCATGTTATTCCAAAAGTTTATGACTTTCTTCGGTGGAACACAAAAGAAGATATTTTGAGAAATGTCTCAGTGGTTTTGTCTCCATAAAATGGATGTCAGTGGGCTCAAATGTTGTCACCAGTGTTCAGTAGAATAACATGAAGGTATTTGTCTATTTGATTTAAGCAAGTATTAGGACATTAAAAAAAGGACAAACGGTATTTTTATATGGATTTTGCACCAAAAAGCTTTGCGATACTCTCTGCCCTATCATTTTATAGCGGTTGAGTTTAAGAACAGCTGGATGCCAATTTGCCCTCTCTGCCAAGGAGCCACGTGTCACTTTTTATTATTGCTTGCCCTGGGTGCAAGATGTTGGTGATTCTGATTGGCACACCTCCAAATAGCTTAAAAACCCTCCCAATATGTCACAGGTATTGGGGTGGATAATAGGGCTGTGTATTGGCAAGTGCCTCCCGATACGATACATATCACGATAGATGGGTCAAGATACAATATATTGATATGTATTTCAATACGATACACATTTGCAATATATTGCAATACTTTAAATAAAAAATGTAAAAAGTAGAGCTAGAAATACAACATGCTGTGCACCACCGGGGGTTTTCTGTAAGGATAAGTGTAAAAACATCCCTTACCTCTGCAGAGTGGCCATGATGTGAGATGCAAGGACCTTTAGATCAGAGGTTTGGGTTCTCAAACTGTGGATTGCGCCCCTCAAGTGGGTAGCACAGGGGAATAAGGTGGCTCACGCAAGTCACTTGGCTGTTGTGGTGCATTACAGTTAAAACAATGAACATGGGCAGTATAAAACCACTGATTCATCCGTGCTGTAAATGAGATGGTGTCACATCCGTGAAAGCACAATAAATGTCATTGTTACTTTTCTTAATAAACTTTCTGTCTAATGCACTGCAGTAGCCAAGTGACTTGTGTCATGACTTGCGAAGCTTACAAACAGCATTATTTTATATAACTCATTACTCCATTACGTATTTTGAAGACCAAAGCACACCCACACATCAGCTCTGAGAGCTCGAAGCGTTCTTATATTTTTCACCATGCTCGCTTCCACTTACTTTTGGCCGTATGTATATGACATAATTTAAAAAGAAATTATCGATACTAGAGGTATCGATACACTATCGAAAAAAAAAAATTGCGATAGTTACATGTATCGATATTTTTGCACAGCCCTAGTGGATACAACCCATAGTAAACAAGAGATCAGAAAGAGCATATGGAATTGGGGTTTACTGATTGTAATACTGATTGATACAGAGAGCAACCTCTTGATATCAAAAGTCCTCACTGCCTTACAGTAGATATGGGAATCTGGTTTGATGCAGGACAGGATGATGGAATCAGTTCAAGCATGGCAGAAGCCCACCTTCACAACAGAGTAAAACCCCCGCAAAGAGGTCAGAAAGAAAGTTGATAGACATTCAGTAGAAATACTATATGCAATACTGCTGTTTTTTTCCAGATGTCCTGTATATGTGCAATGATAAAATGACACAAGAACGTGTTCTGTGAAGTGAAAAGAATGCACTTATACAGTATAATATATCACTAGATGTGACTCTGTTTGATTTACTAAATAATTAATACCAATCAATTTTAATTAGTAGCTTCTGTTGATTAAAGTTTTTGAGTAAGCATTGTACATATCTGCTTTATGCCAAGAGAAAATAGAGGCATTGTTATTTCTTGGCCCAGATTCACGGATATTATTATCTCAAGTGTAATCTTGCATCCATTGTGAAAAAAAGCAGTGAACAGGTTAATATACAGACTTAAAGGGATAGTTCGCTCATAATTTACTCGCCCTTAAGTTGTTCCAAACTTGTATAAAGTTTGTTGTTCTTCTTAACACGAAATATATTTGGAAGGATGTTTGTAACCAAACAGTTCTGAGGCAGTATTGACTATCAAGGAGACAGTTGGAGGACAAAACTGCCCTTTTTACACTAATATGAAAATGCTAGTTTGTAAATGTGAATTGTAGAAGGGTAACACACTTCACATAATATCTTTCAGTGTCATAAAACAAATTGGACATCTAGAAAGAATATTGCATGTACACTTACATTTTATTTATTGCCTACTTCTTAAATTTAATATACTTGGTTTGAGTATTCCTATATGCATTTAGTGCAACAATTCTGGTCCTCTATTTTGATAAGCCAAGAAAAATTCCCAAATTTTGTGATATTTAGTATAAAACTACACAGAGATATCATATATAATTCTTAATGTGCTCTGACGTACCCCCTCAGGGTCTAATAAGGTGTTACTTTCCAAGAGGTCATGTTTTTCTTTATTGATTCTCTCTCTTTTCTCATGATAATATTTTGCTTTCCTCCTGCACCTTGTGTCTCAGGGAAACTGGCAGGGTTAATGCTGCAGGTAATGAGTCACCCTTATAGCAGAAGGCAACAGATCGAGTCCTGGGTGCAAAACTGGATAAATAAACAATGACTAAACATTTGCCACGTCACCCTGTGTATTGGAACGGTTTCAAACGTGACGTATGCATTTAGTGGCGAGATGATGTATGTTTTTAAAGACACCTGATGACTTGGGAACTTAGGGGCTCTGTGCTCACCAAGCAGATGGAAAGATACTGTTTTTCTCTCCTCTCTGCAGGGCGCACAGTTTGCTGCTAAAAACACCATCCCACTTTTTGTCTACAGTTTGTATCTCTTCATAATTAGCTTGTTTTTCTTTCATGCATGTTACTGCAGACCGATAATGTGCTCTTATTTCTTTAACATTTAAATCAAACACAGCATGCACATTTTAATGTATAATTTTTATATACTGAATTTGTATATTTCGCAATAAATACTGTATGTATTCTCATGTTAAATATTATGTTAAAATATTTTTATTTTACAGTATAGTGGATTCTGCTGGAAACTTTTGCATGCGAGTCCTGTCTTCTTTACGCAAGGGATAATCCACAGCTACCCGTGCGTTAAAGGGTTTTAATGCACACCTTACAGCCAATCAGAATTGAGTATTCAAACAGACCATGGTATAACTTTATATAGGCTTTTAGCATTTAGTCTGTTAGTTTGTTTGAGTCGTACATGGATAAAATGGACATTCATTTCCAGCTCACAGTGTCTAACAACCACTGTCTTGCATGAAGTAATGAAAATATTACTGCAGGAGCCTGCTGTTTATGTGAGAAGGGTGAATGAGTTAAAATAACAGCTGTGTTGTAACTTGTTAAATATACACAGGGCACATCAATCACTTCAACAGCTGCTGCAAAAGATGCTTGCAAAAGATGCAAAAGGAACAGTCATTAGCTTCTATGAACATAGTGAAATTGCATTTTGTTCTGCTGAGAATTCGCACAATAATAGCCAATTAGTCTAGGGGGTTTCTGGGTCAGAAACACTGTTCCTTGCTTTAATAAGATATTGATAGACTGATGAGACACCAGACAGAACCTGCCTTTCGAAACCGATGTATGTTTTCGCGACCAAAAACCACTACTGTGATTCTGTCATGTGAACACCATAAAAATACTTTTTTTAAACATTTGGGTTAAAGAAAAGTATTGTTAAAAACCATCTAAAACACTGTGCCATGTGTCTACATTTGGTCAGTCCAATTGAGTTACACAAGGGGGCATCCCTGTTGAAAAAAACAGCATATGCTGGGTTAGGTATGTTTTGATGCTGGTTTGACCATCTTAAACCAGCACATGACCAGCTAAGGACCAGCACATCACCAGCTTAAACCACCACATGACCAGCTTAAACCAGCACAAACCAGCATCAAAACATACCAAACCAGCATATGCAGTTTTTTTCAACAGGGATAGCAGCTACAAAAGGGGACACACACATAAGCATTTTATGCAATCACCATAATGTCTCATGGACCTCAGCTATTGAAAGCCCACAAGATCACATGTGCACACCAGGCTCTCTGTCTGGTAAAGGATATAAGCTACTAAGGTTGTTTTGAGACTGGGCATGTTTGCTGCGGCCCGAACCCACTCAGCATGATTTAATTGAACCCTAGTGTGTTTGAATGAGGGGCAATATATTGTGTTTTTTATTCCCATTCCGAAACAAACTGCAAGTGTGAACTCCACCTAAACCAGGATTGCAAGTGGAGCCCTTACAAAATATAGGTCCATGACACCCCTGATTGAGACCAAACAGTGTAGAGCCTGACAGCAGTAGGTGGTGTAATGATATGTAAGCCTTAGGCAGACTGGGACCTTATCGATATTAATTGATCTGAGAAAAAGAAATTAGCCCAATTAGATGAATGGTATAATTCATTTAAATGACGATTTGACCCCAAAGGGAATTTTGTCCATTCTGAGTCTTGGTTATGAGCCCTTCACAGACAAACCCAGATATCACAGCCGATCTCATCACAGGAATCCTGCATGACATCACAACCTCAGACGGGGGTTAAAGTACTCAACAAAATGATCTGTATAAAGAACTATCTGATCTGTTTATTGCCCAGGCCAACAGCAGTATCTGATCCACAGCACTACAGATGTACTCATGGTCATTTGAACACCAAGGCCCTTTTAACACTTACAAGATGTGGCTTTCTGTGGTTGAATCTGTGCACTGCGGCCAAAAAAAGTACTCTCAACATGGTTCCCAGAAGACCAGGTGAACAAAATGGTACAGAATAGAAGCGAAGGGGGCCGCAGGTTACCAGACACAAGTTAGAGGCCAAAACCAAGTTCACGCTATTAGAAATAACCATACCCGAGCTCCAGTCTGGACATTTGATTTGCCTGAAAATCACAGATTGTCTGAAGTTATTTTGCTTGTGGCTAGCAGAAGGCCAGCACACACATCAGGACTCAGACGGGAAGTCAAATCTGTAATAACAAACAGCTTCAGGAATGCAACAGAGCGGCGGTTCCCAGAGTATATTATTGTTTATCACCGAGACCTTGGCCAAGAGCTGTCTTATACCGTTTATTTACTGTGATATGGTGTCAGCCGCAGTACCACTAGGTATGCAGGTTGAAGGTGTGTGTGTGTGTGTGTCATAACAATACCACCTCTGAGCTGCATAGTACGCTGTGCGGGTTCAAATGTCCTTGTAGATGAATTTATGGATTAGTGTGTTAGACATCTGCAGACCGACTGACAAACTCTCCTCCCTTTTAAGTGCCACTGTGAGAAAAGCTCATTAACTCCCTGCGCCATGGATGAAGAGAAACAGAGCGAGTTGAGACGAAAATGAACATGATGATGTAGAAATAGATAACTCAAATATGATGTAAAAGCAGAGAGGCAGAGAGTGACAGGTTTAGAAAGAGTGAGGTAGGATAAGGCCAAAAACGTAAAAAGGCCAACGTTGAATAACAGAGGCAGGAGGAGGTGTGGAAGAGAAGGATGAAGAAGGGAGAGAAAGTGTCTGTTGCCAGGGACAACAGCATAATAGAGAGCATTCCTCCTACACAACCTCTGCCTTGTTTTACTCCTCCTCCACTGTGGCCTGATTCTATCTCTTTCTCCATTTACCTGCCTTAAGTCATGTATGATGTGGACCTCTCTCTCTCTCTCTGAGTCAACAAAGCTTTATTTGCATGATTCTGTCATCATTTATTCACCCGCATGTCGCTCCAAACCTGACTACATTTCTTTTTATCAAGTACTATAAGAAATGTTAGGGAGAATGGTTGTTTTTGTACAGGCCACTGTTTTCTGTACAAAGTAAATGATGATCAGGAGCTGCCAATCATCTCCAAAAATGTCAAAAGTATCAAAATAGTCATGCCACATTGCAAGTCTTCTAAAATCATACAATACAGAAGACATTATTCACTGAAATTCTTTCTATACAATATACAGAATACTCCACATATGTGACCCTGGATACTGGATTAACCTGAAGGTGTATGTTTCAGTGTTTGAAATGACTTGTGTGGACAAAAATAGAATTGTGCCAACATCATAATTTCTTTCTAGAAAACTACATTTTTATTAAAAAATATATTTTTGAAATGGATTTCTTGGACAAAATAATGAATAAAAAGCAGCCAATAAGAGTCCAGCATAGAACTGGAAACTCCTTCAATACTGTTGAATGCTTTTAGTCACAACATAATTCCCACAGTTACAACTATTCCATGGTTTTGATGAGCTTACTATTATTCTAAAATTCGGAAAAAAATATAAATAAAGAATGAGTGAGTGATCCCAAATTTTTGACCGGTAGTGTTATCCACATATAGTCTCTTTTTCTTCTGCTTCTCCTCCTGCTCTCGTATCCTTACATACTGAACTTCAAAATAAAGGGGCTACAAGAGGTTCTTCACAGCGATGCCATTTTTAGTTTCCCAAAGTTTATGATGTAAAGGACTCTTTTCGACTACAAAGAATATATTTATTCTTTAACCATTCAACAAAAAATAGTTCTTCTATTACCTCCTCATCCCTTCTCCTCCAGTCTCCAGATCTTTACTCCCCCACCCCTCCCTTTCGAAGCACCATGGTGGCTGCACAGAACTAATATGCCGTCATGTTTTCGCTTCTTTGCTGAAGAACATAACTTATTTACGAAACTCAATTTGTAGAGCAGTGTGTCTGTTTAGGGCTACTGTAGAAACAACATGACGAATTCCATGGAACGGGACCCGCGGCGTATAGAAATAGCTCATAATAAGGCCATAAAAATTGAATGCTTCATGAAGACATAGTTATGTATATTATATTGCATTTCTGTCAATAAATGCTTTATTTTGTACATTTAAGTAAAGGTATAGTTACTAAACAAGAATTCACAACGTTACTAAAGACGGGGTCAATATAACTGGCAACAAACGGGGTCATAAATGACAAACAATTCAACCAAATTATTAATGTCTTGGGAAGTGGAGTAATGGATCACAAAGTCTTTACTGTATGCTTATAAGAACTAAAAATGTAATTCAACCCACCTGCAGAATAGATGTGCTTGTTAACTCGCGTTTGTTCGGGTGGCAGATATGCTACATTGTTTCCAGCAGAGAAGTACAGTATATATTGCGTTTGAGTACTCGGATAGTGACAACATGAAATGATTGATAGATAACATAAAAAACAGTCTGAGTTTGTTTAAAAATGTATTAACCAAATTAAACCCGACTGAAATAAAGTATACTGTGATGTTTCAGAGGTACCTGGATCACACGCGGCCGCTGACTGTCAGTACAGAACTGAAGAGGCCTCAGCGCATGCACAGGACGCGATCTCCTCAAACGGCTGGAATTTTTAATGTAACTATTTTTACTTTACTCGTCGTACTGAAGTGTCCCATACGCGTTTGAAAATGCACGTGCGATTAGAAAAATCACCGCCAAACAGCATCGCAAAAACGATGTGCAAGGTTAATAATTACGGTAATCCACAAGGGCAAAAAACGCGTTTTCCGAGCTTGTCCGGCAGGAGAGTCTTCACGTTATGACAAATGAAGCGATATGTGTTGTTTTCCCCTTTTTTGTGTCATTTTTAAATGATGTATTGTAATAAATATGTGCTACGCTATAAGAACGAGTGGACATAGTCGAACGCTTCCCTTGTTTCAATCGTCAAAGAAGCCCTACGTCTATTAATGATACGTATTATTAACATCATTTTATCTAGAATAAATAAGCATTACCTCTTTTTTACTGTGCTGTTGTATATTCCTTACACATCACATTGATGATTTGTGACTGTTAGCAGTTCTGCTCTGTTTTTCTATCTTTTTGATTTCCACTTCCTCCTCTTTTCCTCTCTTATCTCTTCCTCTGATGTCACTTACTGGCAGTCTATGTCAAGTCTGCCACCTTATTTAGATTCAGGCTAATTAGGAAAGCCAAGTGGGTTTTGCAGCACTGCAAACAACATTATTCTGAAGTAATGCCAGCTCTATAACCACCCCTCTCTCTCTCTCTCTGCCATCATCTCTGCAGCTCAGAGCTCATCATTTCCCAGCCCCTTTTCCCTGCGACAAGTGAATTTCAAGCAAGGCTTAAATACTGCAGCATCAGGACGCTTATGTGTGAAGTCTGCAGTCACAGTCACATCTGGTTCAGCAATCACACCTGATCCACAGCAGAATCTGGCCTGTGGAAGAGAAGGAGAAAACACTGCCAATATCTCCTTGAGCTAAACAGAACGGAGTAACACCAGGTATGAAGTGACATACACATTTACAGAACTGTGTCTTTCATCTCTGTGTCAAATCTGCTTGAAGAAAGTCGAGTTTTAAGAAGATCTTAATGCATTAAAGAGAAACTATATTGTATATTCTAGTGTAGTACTTCTCTCTCAGTGGGAGTAAGGGACGCCATGTGTGGTGAGACAAATTTTTAAAAGTTCATAGTACAAGGTCCATCACAGCGGCAGGTATACATATTTACATAAAACAACTCAAATGCAAGATCATGTGGTTTGTTATTGGCCATGATGCTTGTATATAAGGCTACAGTTAGTCCTGTGAAATAGCTGTATGGGACTGGTTACTGGCTGTTATTTGGTGGGGGGGAATTCACTACACAAGAAGAATTTGTTCTCAGTTCTCAACCAGGGTAAATCCTGCACCAGGCTGACAGGCACAGTACATTGTGTTTTTGTAAATGAAGACGGACCCGTCATACTTTTCCTGCTCTGTCTTACACCCTTACACACACATACACACTAAATCATAAAATAAAAGTACTTAAAAACAGTCACACAAAACATGGAAAACAATGAACAAAACTTTTTATGTTCTCTCAGCTGTGTCTAGTAAGAAGTACAGTGGGTTTACAAGCAGAGTCTCACCGATGAATTCCGCTCTTTTTAACACTAAAATGAAATGTTTAAATGGCCTTGCTCGCTTCCTTGAAAGGTCCCACTCACTCATGCTTACTGCAGCCAATTCAGTGGCAGCAAGTGGCTTTAATGAGTCTGCACGACTGAAACTCAACGGTGACCCTCTTTACCCCCTCAGAGGCTGTAATGAAGACCGTCGTTACGCGCCCGCAAATGCCACGCTGTGCTTTCTCTATTCTCTCATAACAAATACTTTATGGCTCAGCGTTTACTGCTGGAGTAAGGGAGAACACAGATAATTAGATATCAACTGTTGGAAAGAAAATTGAGAAGATCGCTGTAATATCTTGATTGTATTTACTAGATGGCAGTAAGATTGGATTGAGAGCGAATGGAGACCTTTACAGTTTATATTTATGTATTTGGCAGATGCTTTTCAAACCTCCAACCCTGAGCTGAACACTTATGTTTGACTTTTGCAAGGGTCTCCGGCTTTTCAGATTGTTGTCTTGTGGGAAAAAAGCCTTGAAATCCTCAATGACGATCTCTGTGCTCAAGAAATTTCAGGAAAAACGTCTGAGAATGCTGTGAATTTTCTATGTGTATATAGTATCTATATTGGTGTGTGTGGGTGTAAGACAGAACAGGAAAAGCATGACTGTATGTATAAATACCACTATCTACTATATAGCCATGAAAAAAATCAATTTCGAAATGATTTAAAGTTTTTCTGAATTTACTATTTATAGGTATGTGTTTGGGTAAAATTTTCACTTTTTGTTTCATTCTTTGAACTACTAATAATATTTCTCCCAATTTTCAAAGAAAAAGATTGTTTCTATTTGCATTTATTTGCAGAAAATGAAAACTGGAGAAACAGGTCAAAATAACAGAAAAGATGCTCTGTATTTATTCAGACCTGAAATACTGCAAAGAAAACAAGTCCATACTCTCTTTTAAGCAATGCAACAGTAATATGCATTTAGGGAAAGTTCAAAAAATATTTTCATGTGATAACCTGGATATTTATCACAGTTGTCATGTGTCTTGTCATGCTGTCAGGCTTTTACATTGCGGTTGGATGACTTTAAAAAAGGTAAAATTGCAGAATATAATGCAGTTAAAAGACATAAGGCTGATTCACCAAAAAAAGTAGAGAAAGAGGATTGTGTGATACGTGTGTAGTTGGTGTGTGTTTAGGGACACAGGTGACCTTCCGCGGTTTGTGAGGGCTCATCTGCTGATCGTTCCCCTGGCTATATCACCGTGAGGGGGGGGCATACTTACATTGCGTGAGGTGTCTCTCCCTGCTCGGCCCATGAGAGGTGATTTTGTGTGTGTATGTGTGAAATGGCTATTCTGCAGTGACTGCTGTGGCAATCTGTTGACAGTAAAGGTCGGTCATGTGGAGCACATTAAGCCAAGACCTTTAGGGAGAGCCACATATAAACCCACGCACACAAAAAATGTAATGAGTAAAAAATAACAGCGTGTACGCGGTCCTGTTTGTCATGTGAGAGAAGTGACTGTACCGTTTGAGAAGTGCATAATGGTTGCCTCTCCACCCACAGCAATTAAAACGGAAACTCTATTATTACCACTGACAACAGCGCTTGAGAGGACCGTTTTCACGTCGATGCTACACGCGATGACAAGAGCTTCTGTTCCATCCCTCCTTCCTTCCCTCCAGGGCTGGGAGGCAGCTAAGTCTCCTCAAATGTTTCTCGAGAAGGTTCATGAAACATTGTAATACTTTAGCATTTTATTCACAATTTAATTCAGATGTTGTGGACATACCCTTTGTGTGTATCAATAGCATTTGTACACTAAAACAATGTAGACAGCGTGCATAGACACTCCCCGTTGACTGTTTAATTCTGTTGTGATTTGAGTTTTTAAGGGGATTTTGATGCTGGACTTACGTTTTATTTGTCTGAGAGAAGGTTTGTGTCATTTGGGTCTGTGCATGCTCAGAGATATTGTCTCTCAGTGGGGGTCAGTGGGGGACACTGCATGTGATGAGATGCTGTCAGCTAAATCGCATTGTGTTTCTGTCGGCTGCCTGATCCAATGGGCCCTTATTATAAGAACATTATGGTGCACTTTTAGCCTCTCTAATACATTAATAGGTTTCATTCTTTTGCTCTACAGGACGTGCTTTCAGTAAAGCCTGATGTAATTTCTATGTGTGTTGGGATCTGAATGGTGTTATTTTACAGGAAATCTTCTGCCCAGCCTGCTGTAAAATAATTCAAATCACTTTATTGTCATTTGCATTATGCTTTCAGCAGATGCTTTTATCTAAAGTGACTTCTAATGCTTTCATACATTTTATATGTTTGTTCCCTGGGATGACCATGGCAAGTTTTATAGTAATGTTTTTGTGGTGTTTTATAATATTATGTAGGATAGTGTTACACAGTATTTATTTATGCGTTTTATTTCCTAAATATATTTTTATATAAAGAATGAACCTATTTGAGTCATTCTGTGCTCTCTCTTAAAAGAAAAGACTGCAGTTGGGTTCTAATGAAAGTATCGATCAGATTCCTCCCAAACCATTGAGGTAGATTGGGTTTGTTTGGTAGATAGTCGCAGCTCTTGGTTTTTCATTTCAGACTGTTTTAAAATGAGCCTGTTGGTCTAGTTATGGTACAAACCGGTCCACAGCGCTGTGCTGTCATGAAGTCTTATAGTATGTGAGTCACATCGGCAGGTAGATTTAGTTAAGACCGCATTTGTCTTTTTTTTTGTCTTATTTTCATTGCAAGTAAGTAAAAAGGCTGGGTTTTATTGATATACATTAGATTAGAAGATGCATCTGTACACTGTAGGAATTCAAGGGAACATGATCCATTAAGATTTGAGTGTTGTCAACAATCTAAAATTATTCCCAGAGACTCTAATCTTGTTTACCTGAATCTGTTCATTCATTAAAGTGCAAAATGTCTCATTCAGCCAATAAATTCTTGACAGAAGTTTTATTTGTCATTATATTTTTTGTATGGTTTTGTACAATGTTTTAGTCGGTAAATGTAATTTTTGCTATGAGCCATAAGATACAGTACATGTGCGATAGTCTTATATACAGTAGTTGCACATAGATCTCAGTATGTAACTTATTGCCCAATAATAATCCTATAAACTATCTTTTATTCATGTGGCACTGTGTGTCTGAACAAATTGTTCAGACAGTTCTGTTGTTGTTGGTCTAATATGTTCAAAACTCAAAAAGCTAATTTTATAGATTAAAATATATTTATTTCTATGGTGTGCACTGTGCAATGTTAAAGTCATAATTGTTGATCTGATGGTTTCAGGTCCACAAACTGCATGTAAAAGTGGCCCAAAGGGCTTTTAAAGGCCAGGATTTGGTGTTTACACCGCTCAGAAAAAAAAATATTTGGGCAAATTGACCCTTCGCAAGCAGTTTGATTGACAAGCGATCTGACTAATCATAATGCCGATATTATGTGCCCCCCGTGACAAACAAACCAGTCCAACAAGCCTGGGGTATGTTCACGCTCAAACCGGTGCACAACGTTTTGCTACGGTTTCCGAGTTGAACGACACGTTTCCTGGAAACGGTTTTCAACGGTGTGCAACAGGGTTTGAGATACGTTTTCTCTTGTTTGGTGGCTGTGTCAAGAATGTCAGCCCAATCAGCAGCAACATGTATATAACCCTCGCGGTGTTAAAGGGACAGCTCGCACAATGGGTCCAAGTAAAGTCGTTTAAATGTGTCCGCTGCAGCTCGGTATACGCAACAATTGAAGATTAGATGAGATGTATTTTGCAGTATTCAACACGTATTTATACCGATTTCATCAGGCTCTGAAAATTCTTCAAAAACAACACTAAAAATGGCCTTCTCAGCTGCCATAGTTCAACTCTTGCGTCATCACAACAGGGTGTTCAACCGCACCACAGTTTCCGTTTAAAAAACGTTTTGCAACTTTTTGTCGGGGCTGAACGCAGCCCAGGTGTAGTAGAGCTTTGGTGATTAATATGAAAAAATAGCTTTTAAATTATTGTAATAGTAAACAGAGAGATATATACCCAGCTTTAATGGATGTTCACACTATAACGATAAACAATAACTAAGTTATAAAGTCTTTCTAGATGAAAGAGAATAGCAGAGTTCACATCAAATCTATACCAATACAGATATGAGACACGATATTGTTGGAATCATTAATGTATGAATTGCGTTCGGGAAGTGGTTTTTTAAAGGTGCAGTGAACTGGCCGTTTTTATTGTTTTATACTATTGTCTGATGTCTACTTATGACGTTCGCGTGGTTTTTACATTCGAAAACATCAAAATCAATAAGTAATAGGCTATTTTCTACCCTGGTTTTGAGGCCGGCTGGAGAAACGCTCGGTTTTTAAGGGCGGGCTGCATAGAAGACTTGGAAGTAAACGCCCACTGCTATGATTAGATAGCAGCTTGCGTAATTTACTTAGTTGGAGCCTTCTGTGAATTTGGTTAGACACGTAACAATTTTACTCAAATTTACGGACTTATTTCCCGGATGTGATGTCAAGGCTTTGCGTATAGTTTGTATAGCCTATAGTTGTATGGTGTTTAGTGATATAAGACCGTACATGTCAGTATTTAAGACCCGCGAACCGGACGGAAGATCACCACGATCGCGGGTCTCAAATGTTATAGTTTTCATGATAAATAAACAAACGGTAGACTCCCGGCCAAAACGATAGTGTTGGCAGATATGGATATGACCTAGGACCAGAAATAATATTAAAACACTTCAAAATAGCCTCCATTATTCGCAAACGGTAGATAAAACCTTGAAAAATGATATATGAGGCCGCCAAATCACAGAGATGCCGATTACAATTATTACAAATGACTAGTGTCATGGCTCTGCTTCCTTAGTCATGTTTTTCTTGGTCCTGTAGCAGAGCCATGACAAAGTCTTTGGTTATGTGTGGAGAGAAACATATTATTGTCCGTTTGACAATGATATACGTTCTCTCCAGTGTCTTGTCATTGACCCCATTCCTCTCGTTTCCTCGTTATCTTTCCCTGAGTGTTTAATGTCCCACACCTGCCCCATGTCGTTATCCCTCGTTTGTCTTCCCTATATATACCCTCTTGTTTCTTTGTCCTGTGCTCTTGTATTGCGTGTGCTGCGTTGTGTTGGATGGTGTTCGTGTTCGTGTTCGTGTTCGTGTTCGTGTTCGTGTTCGTGTTCGTGTTCGTGTTCGTGTTCGTGTTCGTGTTCGTGTTCGTGTTCGTGCGTTTACCCGTGTTCCTGATCATGTTTTGTGAGTTTTGTGCCTGATTTTATTTAAGACGTTTGGTCGTGTCCTTGAGTTTAGTTATTTGTCTTGTTTTCATTTTGCCCCCTCGTGGGAAGTCTTTTGTTTTATATTTATTCCTTAGTTCTGTTTTCCCCCATTGTGGGTGTTTTTTGTTCTGTTTTGTTGTTAAATAAATATATCTGTTAACCCCTTCACTGCCTGCCTGTGCTTGGGTTCTTCTGCCATCGTTCTTGACAGAATACAGAGCCAACTACAACTCATAGGCAGCATGGGCACGAGACGGTCCACCAGGCTCGCCTCCTCTGCGGCATTCGTCAGGGGAACGTCGACATCGAGGACTATCTGTATAGGTTCCTGGATGCCGCAGAGGAGGATGTCTTCGGGGAGGAGGAGGTGGCGGTGCTTTTTAATGCCGGTCTCAGGGCCCCCGTCGCAGGGCGGAGATGCGGTCGTTGAGACCGCTGGACTTCAATGTCGTGTGGCGGTACGTCATGAACCGACCGGAGTCCAGGGTCTAACACGACACTACCACCCATCTCCGCTGGCCGTGCATACAGGAGGGTCAGACCCTGCAGATCGGGGTTTTAGGCATGCCAACTCTCCTCAACCCCCTGCAGCCTCGCCACCAGTACAGCCTATGGTGGCAAGCGCGGGGAGACTGTGAGTCCTGGGGAGCCACCTCCGAGGAGTCCAGCCGGAGCCAGCCGTCCCGTACCTCCTTCTCTTACGCCGACCACCAGCGCGGGTGGCTCGGCGGAAGAAGAAGAGGCACGGCGGCAGCGTCGGGCTCCGTACCCAGCCGGTGCAGCAGCCGGCGTCGTCCGGTGCAGCCTGGCGTCCAGTCCGGTGCATGCCGGCGTTCCCAGTCCGGTGATCCAGCCGGCGTCCAGTCCGGTGCAGCCGGCGTCCAGTGCCGGTGCCAGCCGGTCAGCTCCAGTCCGGTGCAGCCGGCTGTCCGAGTCCATGTGTCAGTCTGTGTCTAGTCTTGTGTCTAGTCTTGTGTCCAGTCTGTGTCCAGTCTGTGTCCTAGTCTTCGTGTCCAGTCCGTCCGTGATCTCAGCCGTGTCCAGCCGGTCGTCAGTCGTGCCATTATCCGGTGTGCCGGCTCCAGTCCGGTGATCCAGCCGGCGTCCAGTCCGGTGATCCAGCCGGCGTCCAGGGCCAGGGTGATCCAGCCGGCGTCCAGTCTTCGTGTCCAGTCCTGGTCCTAGTCGTGTCCAGTCCGGTCCTAGTCTGGTGTCCAGTCCGGTCCTAGTCTTGCTGTCCAGTCCGGTGACCCAGCCGGCGTCCAGTCCGGTGAGCCAGCCGGCGTCCAGTCCGGTGAGCCAGCCGGCGTCCAGTCCGGTGATCCAGCCGGCGTCCAGTCCGGTGATCCAGCCGGCGTCCAGTCCGGTGATCCAGCCGGCGTCAAACCATGTCGAGCCGGCCTTCCAGCCGGCGTCAAGCCATTTTCTTGGTCCTGTAGCAGAGCCATGACAAAGTCTTTGGTTATGTGTGGAGAGAAACATATTATTGTCCGTTTGACAATAATATACGTTCTCTCCAGTGTCTTGTCATTGGCCCCATTCCTCTCGTTTCCTCGTTATCTTTCCCTGAGTGTTTAATGTCCCACACCTGCCCCATGTCGTTATCCCTCGTTTGTCTTCCCTATATATACCCTCTTGTTTCTTTGTCCTGTGCTCTTGTATTGCGTGTGCTGCGTTGTGTTGGATGGTGTTCGTGTTCGTGTTCGTGTTCGTGTTCGTGTTCGTGTTCGTGTTCGTGTTCGTGTTCGTGTTCGTGTTCGTGTTCGTGTTCGTGTTCGTGCGTTTACCCGTGTTCCTGATCATGTTTTGTGAGTTTTGTGCCTGATTTTATTTAAGACGTTTGGTCGTGTCCTTGAGTTTAGTTATTTGTCTTGTTTTCATTTTGCCCCCTCGTGGGAAGTCTTTTGTTTTATATTTATTCCTTAGTTCTGTTTTCCCCCATTGTGGGTGTTTTTTGTTCTGTTTTGTTGTTAAATAAATATATCTGTTAACCCCTTCACTGCCGTTGCCTGCATTTGGGTTCTTCCACGCCCTGATCGTGACAACTAGAGGTCCCCAGGTAATACTATCAGGGCATATCAAGCGATCTCTAACAAAGCAATAGTGACGCATAGTACAAATAAGTTTTACTCACATAAGCAGTATTGCTGCGCCATTCCTATCGGATCCAATATTGACGGCACAGCACTGCTTTTTAATTTTAGTCTCTCCGCAAAACCAAGCGTCGACCTGTGACTTGTTTAAGGAATCCGCGTTGAAATGAAGCGAACAAACGCTCAATGTTTTCCCCACGTGAGCTGGAACATCTTTAAAAATTAACTTCAACCACTCATTCCTACTGTCGGAATCCGAAGGAATGTTATACAGCGACTGTGTTCTTCCACAACCAGGCACTGCACCATATTTTGCGATCTTTAACGGCATGATGCTTACACTCGCTCTATCTGGTTCCGTGCAGCTTGTGTTCAGTACTGTTATGCGCGAACCAGTGGGCAGGGCTCGAGAAGTAGGCGTTGATATTCTTCTGTGGAGGCGGTGTTTAACCTATCATCGATAGGCGCATTCCAGGACCTGTCGTTCGCTGAGCCTCGTGTCAATAACAGTTGTTATTTCAGTAACAAGGGCGTTTTCAGGTCTGACACTTACAGGATGTTCGCTTGAATATGATTCCCTCTTATATAACAAAAGCTCGGGTTAAAATTGTGGTCCTAGTTCACTGCACCTTTAAGTCTGATATAATACTTATTGATATATTACTTACTTGCATATTACAAGTATGAGCAAGCTGGCAAGATATGCTTTGCGTCCCTATGATGTGATGAGCGCACCTTCAGCCTTCAGAGAGCAGCATTTGCAGTGACATTTTAAAGGAAAGACGATTTCAGCAATGAAGTCGTAAAGCAACAGCTGTACTGTGTTTGTTGTATTTAACACAAATAAAGATGAAGACACTCATGGACTGTTATTCTTTTCTGTACTAAACTAATGTTTAAGTGGTTACTTTCGTTTTCACAAAGCAGGATCACGGCTGGCCATATCTCTGTCCGAAGTTACTCTCTCTCTCTACAATTGTAATTACTTCAAATTTTGGAGTAAATATAAACACTTATTACACGGCTCGTTGGAATACTTGATTCTGATTGGGTCAGATTAGCTATACATCCATTTGTATGACTGTAGTAGCCTCTGGCATCGTGCAAGTTTATAATTAACGCAACTTTATTGTCTGCTGGTGTGGACGCAAATATAGGTATAATTATTGTTAGTTATCTCAAATCCTGAATGTATCTCTTGAATGCATATTGCAGATGTCATTTTTCAAGAAATTCTTCACTATTTCCCCAGGGACTGCAGAAATTTACATTGGGAGAGAATGGCTGATACATAAAGCTTGTTGGACATAGCAAGATGAACGAAGGGAGGCAGGGTTTTGCGAAGGGTCAATTCCACCAGTAGTGTAAATGCAGATGTTAAAATGATGATCTTACAGGAAACGGTCAAATAATGAATTGTGAAATTTGTTTGTAATGAATATCAAACACATATTTATCTAAAAGTGTTGACACATATTAAGTGCCAGGCAAGTAGCAGAACATTAAAACTAAATTCCATGTGAATAACAATAAACATGTTGAACAGATTCATCCAAAATAGCTTGAAACAGAAACCTTCTGTAGAAAAAAATATTTTTGGTTTTGTAGGATATTTCGTACGAGTATCTGAGAATCAATGAAAAGACGGGGCATTCAGTTCACTAGAGCACCATTTGTATGTGAAAGAAATGTCTGAAAATCTGCTCCTCTTCATAAAGGAAGTGTCTTGACTGTCAGATTTCAGTGTGTGGCCGTCTGTGGTTAATAGACATGTGTGATTGAGCTTGGGAGCCTGTGTCAGGCCATAATAGCTGACCGGTTGTTCAGAAATGAGCCGTGAAAACTAGTCCTGTTTAGAAACTTCCCTGTTGGGCCTGCCAATGTTAACACATTACTTACTGTGTATAGATTTCGCATTTAAAGGGGCTGTTCCTCGTGATTCCAATTTTCAAACTTCATGTGTAATGTTGCTGTTAGACACACACATACCTCTAAAACACTTCATTGAAATGTCCTTTGAAGTCCTGCTTGCAAATGTCTCCTGGTCAATGTACTTGTTTTATTATCCAAACATAACAATCAAAGCTTCGAAAACAGCCAAAGAACAGCCGCTTTAAGTCATACTGGACCCCCAATTTCCCTCATGTCATATAGACCCCCTCCCCCAATTTTTCTGTACTTTGTAAAGTTTGTGTAGTGACAATCTAGAATCTTACATTTTGAGATCTGGTGTACGGTATACGTAGTGCTTTACTTCAGCTAGCATTACTCTTTAGGATTATTCATGTCATCATTTCTGTACATTTTAAAGAGATAGTTCACCCAAAAATGAAAATGCTGTCATGAATTGAATTAGTCACTCTCTAGTTGTTCCAAACCTGTATACATTTCTTTGTTTGGTTGAATATAGAGAAAGATATTCGGATGAATGCTTGTAACCAAACAGTTCTTGGACCACATTGACTACCATAGTAGGAATAAAAACTTGAAGAATGTAAGACAGCAAACTCTTAAAAATAAAGGTGCTTAAATGTTCTTCACAGCAATGCCATAGAAGAATCATTTTTGGTTCTACAAAGAACCCTTCAGTCAAAGGTTTCTTACTTTTCTATCTGAAGAACCTTTTGTTTGCCACAAAGAACCTTTTGTAAAACAGAAAGGTTCTTCAGATGTTAAAAGTTCTTTAACCAAAAAGTCCTTCTATGACATCGACATTGTGTATGGTAGTCAATGGGGTTCAAGGACTGTTTAACATTTTTGGGTGAACTATCCCTTTAAGCTATTATTGCAAATAAAAAGCATCAATTTTTTAAATAGTAAATACTTTTTTTACTGATATTTCAATGATTGTCACGTCGCACAGCGTGGACTGACAAATTGCTTGTTGCCGGAACCCTGGGTTAAGACATGGTATTACAGCATGTGGTATCTCTCTTTGTCAAAGCATGAGATTAAACGAAAATCCAAGGCTTTGGTTTGGGCTGCAAAGAACTGCCAGAAGAATGACATTAATTCTTTATCCTCACATGTGTACCCTTGGTCTTATATTATTCGTCAATCCACAAGCAGATGGCCTTGAATTTTAGAAAGAGCTTGTTTTGGTGAGGATGATAGATAATGTACACAACACATGGCTCGGTGATAGAGGGAATAGATGTATATCTGTATTGAATTTACCGGGTGACAGAGTGAACAGCAGTTTCCACTTTGATGCTGTTGTGAAAGATGTTGGGTCCAAAAAGTCACTAAACGGCTATATAGATTGTCATTTTGTAAATCAGCGAGTCCGTATAGACTGTGTAAGGAACAGACAGTGTGCAAACACACACACAGTTTTTGGGGCGTGTGTAAACTGTGCCGTTCATACTGTCAGCTGCTCCACATGGTAGGTGACAGGCAGGCAAGGAGGAGTGTTGTGTAATTAAATCGACATGACAGGACACGCGAGAAGAGAAGGTCAAACGAACTCAAAGGTCTACGCAGGGTTTTGGAGAAAATGAATGTGAGAGATTTGAAAGAAATGGCTATATGTTCACACAGTCAGTGTTAAGAATTGACAGCCATATTTACTAATTGGTTTGACTTCCAGTTGTTCTGTAAATAGACCATACAGATGTGGATTGAATACTGTCTGTGTAAATGAGCAAATAAAGTATTCTTTTTCCATTTTCAGGATAGTGAATGATGTTTATAATGCAGTAGTTTCTGGCACGATCTACGCAATATGAAACCTTCATCTGCTCATGGCCACATGGGTCTTTAGCAGATTTTTTTAGCCAGTCACCTGTGCAATAAATGTCACATAACTTATCACTTTCTGCAGTTTTAAAGTGATTTATGTTTCGCTTGTGTAAAATGTTATTCTGCCAGAACAAATGACTTCTTTTGAATGGTCGCAATTTTTTGGTGTAGCAGCAATATCTGCAGCATGGGCATGCTAACCAACTGAGCAATACATTCTGCTGCTGTATACAACTGAGCAAAAACATTCAACAAAGTCAAAGAATAAAGTCAAATAAATAAGGAAAAATTTCAGAAGATGGAATGGTTTGAGAGAGAAAACACTGTTATCATTTAACACTTAAACAAGCGAGAGAACGAAAGAAAACAGCTGGGAAAAACAAGCCCTCTGTTTTTGTTTTTGCCATCTGTTTAATTTTCTGCTTCAGAAATCTGGTGAAGCGCTCGCTACATTTCAAACACTCCCTTCTCAAGTGCATCTCAGTGAACCGATGTTTTAGTATGCGGTTGGAGATGCGGGCATCCTCCACTCTTCAGAAGTGGAGCGCATTGAGCACTCGTCTTTAAATAATGGTGCTAAGACCCCGCTGAGTTCTGCACAGCATGCATGAGGCACAAGATCAGAGCAATGAAAAAGTGAGATTGCGATATTCTTTATCTATATATTCTGTGCTGTCTCAACAGTTCACTCATTTCTTTATAAGCATATTATTCTTACATTCTATTGCTTTGCTCTTAGTCTCCCTGTCTTTAATTCCCACATTCCTCTTCTCTTTGAAGTGTCGATCTGTCAGTAGCTCTTTTGCCAATGGTTCAGTCAAAAACGGACAAATCCAACCATTTAACTGGCACCCCCCCCCCCCCCTTGTGTGTTGGTGGAAGCTCCATCCTTTCAACCACAAACATGCCAAGACATTTCTGAAGAGTGGAATGGTCAAAGTGATTTCATGAAGTCCCTGTTTTCAGCTTTTTGTACTATTTGTCAGGCTGTTGCATAATGTACAGCTCTATCATGTCATTGTGGTGACGGCATGACCCCCTGCTGCTGTGCTGTTGTTTTTACGAGGTTAATCTGACTGTATGACTGCACTGATGGTCATGAGGTCATGTTTGTTATATTGCTGCTGCTGTTTGCCCGACACATTTGTGAAAGCCTGAATGAATTGGACCTGGATGATGCTCTCTGCTGTTTTGCTGCTGTAGATTTGGCTTTGCTTTAAAGCTAAGAAAACATTAGATGAGGATTTTATCCAAAGCAATTTAAAGGCCTTGTGGGGTGTCTTTCTCAGAAGCACATTGGTAGTTGCTCACTTTGGAGTGTTCAAACCATTCTATAATAAAGGTTTTTGGTTGTTGTTACAAATACGTAATATTTAATTGCTCATAGACAGGTTAGTGTTAAATCCTTTGGACCCCAGTAAATAATCTCTGTATTTTTGTGTTAAAAATTATTTTAAAAGGTGTTAAATATGAAAAGCTGGCTGGCCCTTTTTAATCAAGTTGTCAGTTTAATTTATACAACATTTGTAACTCCCTTTTTATGTTTACAGTGATAGTAACTAAAACACCTTTTATAACATTTCATTTTTCTTTCTGAGCTTTATCAACTTCTTTCACTAATTATTTATTGAAAAAGAAAATACTTGTTTTTATATCAAGTTCCTATATGAAGTTGTATTTTTACTTTATTCATTGAAAGTGGCTTTTGTTTACTAGCCCATTCCTAACCGCTATATTCCAAATGCATTTATGTTCATGCTCCGAATAAAAACCAAATCCTTCACAGATTGGCCCATCCAGTCATTCAGAGCTGACCCCTGCAGAACCCAAACACTTGAAAAAGATCCTGTGAGAGAAAAACAGGAAATACAACACCAAATCTGTCCAGTATTATTTTCTTTATTGACAGAGAGACTGGGAAGATGGAGGGAATTGGATTCCTCTAAAGCTATGAAGACAGATCGAGTGAAGAGTTGTGGAATGATGGAATGTGAGAGATCCAGGGTGTGGAGGCGAGAGATCAGCGGGGATGCCTGTGACTGCAGGAACATGCCACAGATATGTCCGTCTCATGATAGTGAGAGGACGACAGATCAGGAAGAGTGATCGCAGAAGGGCAGTATATTGTCAGCTTTATGACTTCACATACATTAAACGTTTATGGAGCAACGTTATTGTAGTTTTAAAGATGATTTATTAAGATCATACATGGTTGAACACTAGAGGATTTTCAACATCAAATGTAAGGTTTTTTATCCGTCACATCAGATGGTGACGGATACTAACACTGTGTCCTTCTCAGGAGAAATGTGACAAGATTCCAGCGACAAGAAACTTTTTAGCTGACACTGAAATGGAAAATAGTCTCTTCAGGTCCATGTTTAATATTTAATATACATGATCAAATGGGTTTTCTGTGTGAGTGAGACTAACTGGTGTGAAACTGACAAAACACTTTGTCAGTCACTTTTTAGAGCCCCAGCCGCATTGGTCCTCATCGGCTGTGTATTATAGCATTACGTCACTCAGCAGATTTATGTTCGATGTTGAGAGACAAATTATCTGTTGCTGGAAAATTGTGGTTAGGACACAGTGTAACAGTATTTTTTAACATGGAACTGTACAATGCATGTCAGGTTTGTGTGTGCGATATGTGCTTTTTTCTTTTCTCTGCTGAGCTGTGAGATTATGTAAACTGACCTATCTTTCCTATAATCAGATCAGCGCGCTCGGAAATAATCCAGAAACAACGGAGAAACAGTGTTGTCGAATTCAGTCAGCCAGCAAGAAAAATGAAAAAAGCTATAGAAATCACCAAAGCCACCCGTGGAAATGTGTTGAGATTGAGAGAGTACTGTAGTTCAGGCCTCAGGATGTCTGCGTTCATATGGGATGCATATTTCATGCTTTGTCAAGCTGTTTACGGCTGCTTGTGGCCACCCCCATCTCACTTTCCATTCCATCTTTGCCTTTATAACTCTCGCTCTCTCTCTCATTCTCTGCTCTCATAAAATCACATTCTTATTCTTTGTTTAATGAGAATGCGGGAACAATTTTTCACATTCTAATATCTTGGCCTTGATCTTTTCTCATTTCACACAAATACACAAACCACAACACAAAAATATGCAACTGCTGAAAAAATTAAGACCGCATGTATTGTGGCAATTCCGGTCCAGTGTCTATGGATTAAAAAAAAAAAATCTCAGAAATGACATAGTCACACAACAGCAATGTGAAAAACTAAGCGAATGCAAAGACACATTAAGTTGTGAGGGAAAAAATCAGGCCTAATGCATCAATTTTTCGTTTTTGAACCTAAAATACAAAAACATTAGTATTCTGTTGAAAATTTCATCTTTTGGGGGTTTTATTTGACCAGTTTAGAATTTGGGAGAAATTTCACTACTGCACATAATCAAATAATAATAATTATCTACTCAAACACGTACCAAAATAGTAAATTCAGAAAAACTGAAAATCATTTTGGAGTGGTCTCTTCATTCTTTCTGCGGCTGTATTAGCAGTGTTACGTTTTTGTGTCTTTTTTGTTGAATATATAGAACAGTGGGAATTAAATGTCAATTAGGCGACAACTAAGAGCATGTTTGGATTCAAAAACAAAAATTCACAGTAACAGTATGTGCATGTACCATAAGTCTGGGGGGTTGCCTGGGAAATTCCGAAAATGCTGAGTCAATCACTTTTCGGTTCGTCTATAGTAATTTGGGGACCAAACATTCCCACAATAATAGACTTAACCACCTGCGGAAATTGCAATTTAAATAGATTATTAAACATAGAAATGACAACATTTTTAGGGTTAGAGAATACAGCATACAATATGTACACAATGTATAAAACAGTGCGTGTGTGTATGCGTGTGTATTTCTCTCTTTCTGTGTGTCTCTTGGCTTCTATGCATGCACAAACACAAACATTACTGACCATAATGATGGTAGTTCCCACTATAATAGCATGCTAGACTGTACATCTAGGTCTACTGTACATTCCTCCATATAGTCATGAACAGTATGCATTAAATCACAGCGAGGGGGAGTTACAGCCGAGGTTTTAGTGCATGACTCACGCTGTTCCATGTCATGCATGAATGTCAAAATGACAGTGAAAAGGGCAAATTAAGATCTTAATCTATCCCATTTTCATCATACAGCAGTCATTAGTGAATCTTTAACAGAGTTCATGTGAATTAGTGTAATTGAATGACCCATGAATTAATGCCAATCAATATCCTTAATATCCTGACTTATTATCACGGGCGAAGGAACATGTGCCATTTAGCAGTGTGTCATTCTACTTATGTTTCAAAGTGAATGTTGAGCTGGCTGTATAGAGGAAGTCGAGTCATCAAATGTGTTTTGACTCAGGTCCACCGAACCATTAGTCAGCCCAGGTTTGCCTAATAAAGTCATTTGTTGAGGAGTGAGGTCATGCAGAATAGGTTGTTACGAGAGCTACAGGGACAACGCAAATGCTCTCCTGTTTTTCCATCCAGCGCAAAGTAGCGCTCTGGGAAACAACAGCTCTATACAGTCACCAGCCTTCTTTACTCCTGCTTTATGCAGAGGTCTCAAATGTGCTATACTAATAAGCAGAAAAGCTCTCTGGCCCTTGTCTTCATAAAGAGACCTTCAGTCAAAGAGGGCAGTCAGTAATCACTACAGAGTTAATGAAACAACAGAACACGCTCCCCAGACCCTGATATTAATTAACACCTCAGCTATGGAAAGACACCAGGGTCTCTCCATCTCACAAGTGCTTTCACCTCAAATTCAATCTCAGCACGGGGCTGCAGTCATTTCTGCTTGCTACGATCTCTGCTCATCTCACTAACTCTGGCTTCTTTGTGGGAGATAATAGTCAGACAGAGACATGATTATGTGAAATATACCACCACATGAAAGACAGACTCCATTCTAATGGTAGAATGATCAAAAGGCCCTGACATTTGCAGTTGTGGCTCTTGGATCTTGTTTGCTTCGTTGTTTCAATCTAAATTGCAGTTTTATCCTTAAAGGTTTTGCAGATATACGCATTGACAATTTACAGTCTCTTTTCCTAAATAATGGACCAAAAATATTGATGACTTATTGCTACCACGGTTACAGACATTACTCATGGGTATGGTGAGTTAGAGAAGCGGATTGACTTATCTGGTCATACAGACAGTATTCAATCCTTTCCATACAGACCGCTACTGTTTGTTTAGGGCAATTGGGAAATTGACTTTGGCAAGTGAATAAAGTGGGTAGATGTTTTTTTAGGAATTTGTTTAAAGATTTTTTTTTTAGCAATATAAAAGTTTGAAATTATGTAAGAATAAGACACGACAATGACGATATTGAGAGTGTTGTCTTTTTTTACAAAAAAATTAGATCCATTCAAAATCATTTTTATGTGAAAAATGAAAGATTTCATCATGCAAGTTTATAGTTTTAATGCGTGACATTTTCATTTTTTTCACATATTTATTTTAATAAAGGTGATATTTCACAAAGAGCCTTATGCTGTTGTCAGAACAATAGAAAAGAATACATAATTCAAATCATGCAAAATGCCGCACAGTCAGATAAAAATATTTATGGCTGGTATATTTTGCTGGTGTGGCAATTCTTTTTCAAGTTCTTTTTCAGAACAAGGTCACACATGCCACAAAATGCAGTTATGTATTCCATATACACCGACTGTATGCGCATAATCTTATTTGTTAAGTAATAAGTAATCAGCTTGCTATTACATTCTGCGCTGCACAGATGCTGCATATGTAAAAGGCCACACCTCAAACATGAGTTATACATGACTCTGTGCCATGAAGAAAAGGGGGTGTGGGAGGCACAGCAGAAAGAAGAAAGCAAGTAGCTCCTGTCGTGTGATCAGAGGCAGCTTGTCAAAGACTTCCTCACCAACACAGCGCTTTGATGATTCCCCACATGTCAGAAACAAACTCTGAGCGGGATGATCATCTTTTTATCTGCTGTCTCCGGCCTCATTACTGACACACTGCTCTTGGTCAGCACTGGGGGATAAAGTGAGAGAGAGGGGGGGTTAGACAAGAAATAGAGAGCAAAAATGAAAACATTTTGATCTATAATTTATCTCTGAAGCACTGCTTTACGCAGCTCCTGAAATATCTTCGGAACAAGGGTTGGCTTCTGATCATTATTTCAACATCTCTCTTATTTTCTCATGAGAATGTTAATCACAGCCTTCCATGTTAATATTAGCGTAACCAGAGGTCATCTGTTGATATTAATTGTGTTTGGCAGGCATTACTATTACTGTACATTACTCATACTGATGGTTAGGAATTTATACAAACCACAAACCCGATTTATTAAACTTTGGTGTGCTACGTTGTGCTCCGGCTGGAAATTATACCTCAGATTGTCACATAGCAAACCACTTACACTAAACTGAAGAACAGATTATCATAGAGAGTTGCGGTTCACTGCAGCCACCAAGAAACCACTGACAGCACCATAGCAACGTTTTAGCATCTGCCCAGGAGACCATAGCAACCACATCCAGTAGTAATGCCCTGGCAAAACCCACAGGCAAGCACCACTCATTTCTTTCTTCAGAAAATGTATAAATCAAAACATTTGCAGACAGTTTACAGTAATCCATATCCTATCTTCGTCTTCAGTTCCACATACCCTGTTTAAAGGGATTTTCTGCAGTAATAGGCATTAGCAAGTGTCTTCTGTCAGGCAGGATGTTGTGGAGGATGTGTGTGAACAGGTAGCTGACGTGCTGGTTCTGGATCAGGACAGTCCCAGGTGAACATAATTGCTGTCCTACCCTGAGGCACCCGACTCGGCCATAAGGCTACAGTAGATCTGGGATAGTACAGTAGACGGTGAATAATATTTATCTAAGCACAAAGGAATCACCGCACCATCTGGTCCTCAGGAGTGCAGAGAATCCACTAAGATCTAACTCATTATTTTTGGCAGGTAACTTGAAAATCAGCTCCAGTGGTTTGGAGGTGTAGGAACAGCAGTTTTTCTCTTATTCTGTTCTGTATCCTACGCGCGCGCACACGCACACACACACACACACACACACACACACACACACACACACACACACACACACACACGTGTCATGATCCTGCTCCGTCTTGTCATGCTTTTTTAGTCTTGCGGCAGGTACATGACAGTCCCACGTGTTCAGTGTGGGGGAGAGACATGGCATTGTTTGTTTCGGCGTGCCATGTGCTCTCTCCGGCCTCGTCTTTGTCCCCGCCCTCTCGTTCCCTCATCAGTGACGGTAATGGTTTATTGCCCCGCACATGTTCCCCCCTTGATTTGGTTCCCGATTTTATGCCCTTGTTGTTTCTGTCCTGTGCGAGTTCTATGTCTTAGAAAGACATTACGTCTTGTTCCTGCGCCTTGGTTCCTATTCAAAGTCTAGTCTAGTCTAGTCACATTTCTTACAGTTTTTCTCGATTGCTTAAACACATTTCTTGAAATTATGGCTCTTTTTCTTGAAACTCTAAAGACAAATCCATAACTATCTATAACATCCTATTTTACTATAGCAATTTCTTGGTCTTCTGACAAAATATTTTTTGTAAGTAGTCGTCTATAAGTTCTGCAAAAATACAGAACAAAAATGCGTTTACATCTTGACACTTCAGTTAATTATCATCATTTAAAAGGTAAATAGGGATTTTTTGCAAGTGATCTTTAGTATAATATTTATCAGATTAATGGCCAGCTGACGATAAAGCAGCTTTATATTTGCACGCGGCCCATGTAACGCTTGCAGTTCACTTTTAAATACAATTTTTACCACATCTTTAAATAGCACACAATCGACCTCATGTTAAGAAATTGAAAACCCTCCATAATTTTCAAATTTCTCATTGGTTTACTGTCACAACAACTGAATCAATAAAGTTGCTAAATATTCACCGTCAAGTATTGAAATCATCATCCCATTCCTCTATAAAGTAGGGGACAGTATGCTGATGTAGCTTATAAGTGTTGTCAGTGTGTAAGTTTACATTCTGCTATAAATACGGCAGAAATGTGTTTGTTTGCCAGAAGTTTCTCCCATCTTTCGCGCAAAGCGTCATGGGGTGTAGGAAACTTGTGGATATACTGTATTATTTGGTATGTATGTGATTTCATCCATTCACTCAAGCCCTCTCAGGAAATATGCTTACCTTTGACAGATTCATGTAAATGGTCCGACATGCTATGACCGATTACACTGCTGCTTTTATGCTGCTAAAAATTGCGTGTTGGAAACTGCTGTGATGGCTTGTTTGTGTGTGTGCGTGTATGTGTGTACCCACTTAACTATATTTTGTGGACAAATCTGTACCCAAACGTGAGCAAAACCCGACAAACCCAAGCAAAACGTCCCTTTGGGAATGTCCTCATTTGTAAAATGACTATAAAAATAGTGAAAAAAGTTTTTGCAAAATTGTAAAAATGCAAGGGTTAGGTTATAGAATATATAACTTGTGCTTAAACGATAGAAGTCTATCATTTAAATGAGTAAACGTGTGTGCATGTTTAGCTCAACAATTAAATGTAGATGCTTGTAGCCTATCATGATGTGTTTAAAAGGAAAAATTGTATATTGTGTGTTATGGGATCCTGTTACAAGTATGCAGACAGAGAAAGATTAGCATTAGCAAGTAGAGAGAATAAGAGGTCCAGATGCTGAATGAAAGAGAGACAGAACGAGAGAGAGAGAGCATTGGAGTGAGTTATTTTCAGTGATAAATCAAATAGATGCTAGTGTGAATGTGACCAGAGGATTGAGTGCTCTTTAATATCCAGTGCTGTATTTGGAAACCCTCCAGCTGGGTGCTCTGTGCCCTCTCTCACAGACTCTCGCGGTGCGCTCTACACACTCTGTCATCTGTCTCGCACTTTGTGCACAAGGGCATAAATCTGAATTCTGCTAAAAAATATATCGTTTTAAGAATCCATTGTCAATCCAAAAAGGTGTTTTAGGTTCTCTTTTAATGTCATAAGAACAATAAAATTTTCTTTTGTTTGTTATCCAAATCTGCATTTATGGGAATGAAGGACATGCACACTAACACTACTCATAAACCGCTATCTTTGCTCACACACTGTGTGAAAAACTATAAGCCTAAACCCACAGAGGGACAGCCTGTGTTTAATTATCTCCTGTTCGCAGCTGTCTCTAACTTATCTGTTTGTAAATGTAGGGGTGTGAATTCTTTACACTTTTTAATATTTCGAGGGCTGAAAATCCCATGCATTTTGCTACTGTAATGTGTATTTTATTTGATCATAGCCAAATAAAATAAACCACACACAAATCTCTGCACAGAAATCTGAATGCGTAGTAAAATGCTTAATTCATGACTTCTATAAACACATATGACAGCAATAAAATCAACAGAAATATCTTCACTCGGTCAGCAGGCAGTTTGTATGTTTAGACCTCTCCTGTGGTTTCTAACCCTGCCAAATAGTTAAGTAAGCTACTGTATCATTTCTTACCTCAGTCTTACCCTTCTCTCGCTGGCATTCTCTCCCCAGAACAGCAGCATGATGGAGACACTCTGAGCAGGAGTCATAGTAACTCCAGGCTGAATTAAGCGAGCTGTGTGTGTACTGTACGTGTGTGTGTGTGCGGGACCACAAAACTCTTAGCTTCACACGCACGTCCATTGAGTCCCCCCATGCTGGGAGCCTCAGTTTGTTTTTTCCTTCAATATAAGAGTCCAAATATCCTTGTAATCCCTCCTTCTCCTTTCCCCCACCTCCCTGGCTGTACCCTCATGTAATTGAAAAATGGCAGGCGAGGAGATTAAGCCAGGTTTAGCCCTCTGAGGTGTGTGTTTAATCGCACAGTGGCAAACAGCAATCTCTCCACCCCTGTCCACAGGAAACTTCTGCCTTTCTGCACCCGGTCTCCCTCTCTTTCTTTCTCCTTCTAGACATGTTTTGGGTTGTGAGTTTAAGTTTGTTGGATATTTTTGGATTCTTTAGCGCCGCAAGGTGAAAATAGAGAGAACAAATATACAGCACACCTCTCCGTAAGAAGCTGCATGATTTGAGATAACATTCAGATCCGTTTGCACAAACCGTGCAAAGTTGCATCTGGTGCCGTGAAACTGAGTTTGATGAGATTCTTGTGTTGGAGTGTTGCACTGATATCTGTGCTGTTGCATTTGTTGTGAGAATTCTAAAGGCTTCGATGCATTTGAGTTATTATGAGGCTTGCTAGGGTAAGCATCGCTATTATTATAGATCATACTTTCCCAATATGTATTAAACTTGGGTATGTACTCTAATGCCACAGTTACATTAGACTTTCAGAATGCTACATTTCTACACTGAGCAGCTACCAGAAAAAACTGTGATTAAAAAAAGTTTTTTACACATCATTCTGGCATATTTGTACTGTTATTGATGTTTGCAAAGCTGTATTGTACAAAATTGGATTGTGCAATATTGCCCTTAGGCTAATTGACCCTTCGCGAGAGTGTGATTGACAGGCGACCGGACCAATCATAACGCCGATATAATGCGCCCCCTGTTGCTATTCGCCATTTTGTCCGACAATGCAACCATAGAGTTTAACCGGCTGAGCATTATGCGGTTTTAAAGAGTCCTTCGCAAATGTTGCTGGTCATCACACTGTACGAACATGATCCCAGCTAAAAGTCATGTCACTGTGGAATCTTAGTTGTCATAATGTACAACAATAAATACTTATTAAAACAGACTCATACAAGACTTTTTATACCCCATAGACTGACTGTCATATGATCCGTGCTGAAGGACTGCACCTCATCAAAACTGCCAGAATTTTATCGGAGGTTAATTTGATCATTATGGTCATAATCACAGTTTCACCCATTGCCTAAACGTGTCAGAAACCAATGGCGCTATCCAGACATTATGTCGTTACATCAAGCACAGTTAGGCTAGAGCGTTGATCTTTATTTTGTTGACTTTATTCCGAGCCACTTTCACATCCTGAATATATACTTCAAATGCATATTGCAGACTTTCTTATTGTTTTTGGCTGAAAGTACACGTCATTTTTTTTCCAGAAATGATTATTTCACAAAAAAATTCTTTAGTGCAGTGGAAGCGCTCAGGCTGATGTCGTACATAGCAAAAGGGGGCGGACTTTGTGAAGGGTCAATTCCTCCAACTGAAAAGGTTGGTGTGGCCGATCCATCTTCTGTTGGTCACATGTCATCACATCCTATGAATTCGCAGGTCAGAGTTCGCCAACCTTGACCTTTGGAATGTAACGAAATGTGACATTTTTTATAGGAGCTTGTGTTTATGATCTAAAGCATTCACATGCGTATGAATGGAAGTCAATAGAACAAAAGTCTATTGTGACCATGGCATAAGTCATCCTCCAGAGTCTGTGCTACAGACACGATTGTTAAATCATGTGACTTGATGAGGAGAGGTGAGGAATATAATTCCAAGTGATAGGTGTTTTACGAGGTATTACCTGGAATTGCAAAAGGGACTTGAGCCAAATCCAGGGACCACAATATCATGGAGACATGGGGGGCGGAGTTGTTTTGACTTGAGCCAGTAAACAATCACCTAGCACAAGCGTAGCATAGCAACACTCCAACAACCACTCAGAACCATTTAACATCCGCAGAGCAAACCTCTGGCAATCACCCAGATCACCCTTAGGAACAGAACAAGCATAAAATGCTTTTGATACATCATAATTACAAAAAAGCATAAAGAGCATATTCTCCCAGCAACACCCTGGCAACCGCCCAGAACACCACAGCATCCTTGATGCGACTTTTGCATGGGCAAGCACTGCTGACATTTTGCTCAGAAAATGTACAACTTTTACTTGAAGTTCATGACATGAAGTATTAACATATACACTCAGTTTACCTTGGGGACTTACACTTGATTGTTTGAAGGATCTTCTAAAACATTTTTTAAAAAAATCACATGAGGATATTGTGATTTGAGATGAAGAAACATTAAAGAATAAGACTTTGAAATGCTTTTGATCATCTTTAAGGAACGCTGGTAAAAGATGCCCTTAACAGTCTACTGTGTATTGACTGTACAGAATCTATAGGTGTGTCACAGATCATATGTTGTGTTTCTGTTGGATACATAGAATAGAATATACAGTCATTAATGCAAAATGAACCATGACGTGGAGCAAAAGGGTCTTGTATCACCCACCTAAAGGGCTTTACATTGTGCTAACAATAGGCTTGACTGTACATTATCATGACGGCTTACCACATTATAGATAATTGGACAATTGATTAGAGGTGAAATATTTTATTAAATGTTATTTATTGTTTCATTATATAAAGTAGCCTAGATAAGCAGTTTGATTTCACTATCCCCAAATGTGTGATGTTATTGAGGTATATCAGACTGCTGGATGGCACGATTAACCATAGAACATTTCTGAGAGCCGGTGTAATGTTGTTATGTGATGGTGATGGTAAAGCCTGTTTTTTCAAGCATTTAAATGATGGTGGCCTGCATTTCTTCTCTTCAGGCAGCGTGGGAATCAGATGCCACTCCCAAGTTTATTTTATTACACTTCAGATCATGCACCAGAAAGCAGTTTTGCTACAAAGAGAGAGAGAGAAAGAGTAAAAGCGAGGAAGAAAGCAAAGAAAGTGTTGATGCATTTTATTTAACAATTATTAGTAAATCTAGCACTTATTTTGCATAACCAAAAACTATTGATAGCCCATTACACTGATTGTGCACAAATGTATGATATAATTTATATACATTTTATGATATAATTTTATTTTCTATAACGTAATTTATTATATTATACAAATGATTCATTTAGTGAATAAAGTATTAATCACATTTCTTTAATTTCTAAGAACCGCCCTACCACAAGACCCTCTCCCTCTGTTATAATGGCCGTACCTTACAAAACACAACATATGTCTTTCCACAGATTTTTGCATTTGTTTGTGCAGCATGTAAAGCATGAAGGCATTAAGAGGTTTGAATAGCTCTATCTTATGCAACCTAGCAGATGCCTTAACGGAGTGACTAAATTATAGTGAATTCATGCTGTCACTGTTAATGGCTCCGGCAGTGAGCTTCACGGTGGCGCTGGATGGGCTTGAGGGGGCAGTTTGTAGAGGGGGTGAGCTGTTTGCAGAATGGATGTTCAGTTGCTGGCATACAGAATACAGAAGACTGTTTATTAAGCAGGTTGATAAGAAGACGCTGTTCTGGTGGAGCTCACAGTGAATTTTACATGAACTGTCCTCGGTGTAGTTGGCGTGGTACACTGAGAGCAGGAATGATGCTGATGCTTGGTTAAGCTTGTTTTTTGATGTGGAGGAGATTGTAGGGTTAAAACGCAGAAGGGGGAGGGGCTTAGTTGGTTGAACAGCTTGTCTGTACTGTTACTGTAGAAAGAGAGAAAGATCTGATGGTTAAAGATGTGGGTGGTATATTCCCAGGGATAGACACACACACAGAAAGTGTGATTAACTACGCCGCAGTATAGAGGCAGGCGATTTGTCACTGATAACCATCAGATCAATGGGTTTGTGGGGTCTGTGTTGCAGGAGAAATAAGATATGTGATAATAGCACAATACCATGTATGCGATAAAGAATGTGTGAGTATGTGAGCGTGTGTCTTTGCTTAACTTGTTTGTTAGTCTATGAGTAACTGCATCCACTGTGTCAGACTCAGATCTTACAGCAAAGCAATCACTCACAATCAAAACCGCTAAGGCTTTATGTGTTTTGAAACTCGATCAGAGAAAGGAAATGTGAAGCTGTTTGTGCATTCCGGAAAGGTCTCGCTTTATCCCTCACCTCAATCATGACGAACTCTATTCACATGACCTGCATTGCTCTGCCCACAAAGTCATTTAAACTCTTATGTTGAGCGTTAAACCGATTCCTGGGTACTCAAAACTTAATGTCAGACTGGGTTTTATTGCAGATATTGTTCCGTCTTTTAATGTCAGAGCTGGTCATTGGGGTGTACATCTTATATCACGGGTGCCAAATCAGGGCGTGCAGCAGATGAATGGAGTTTTTACTGTCATTCAGGAAATAATGTTTAACACAAACTTGCCATATATTTCAGCGGATGACAAGCCATGTCGACCTTATCAGTGTAAAACGTCCTTCAATGACAAATGTATTAAAGTAACATTTCATTAAGTTAAATGTCATGTTTTTCAGTTTTATAAACTAGCAATTTGCTTCAGGATTCGTAATGGTTGGGAAGGTAGAGATGCACCGATTGCCATTTTTTTTGCCGATTCCGATTTCCGATTTTATTACAAGTGAAACCTGTCGATTCCAATTTTCTATCACTATAATTGACAGTATACTGTATATAAAACCATAATAACTTTTCTTCAATACACATTTTTTTTATTTTCGTTGAATAAATGATTGAACATTACAATTTCCCCAAATTTCCCTAAATGCAGTTCTCCAAGTTGCATTAAATAACAGAATCTTCTCTTTCCCAAACAACTCTTAAATTGAATAACTCTGTGAGTGAAAAGAAGTACAAATAATAAAATATAGCTAAACATGTCACTTAATTTACCTTTTTCATTTTTGTACTCATCTCACAAAAGTCTAAGATAACAATAAAATACTTCAACTTTATTCTCGTCTGTTTCTGTTTATGAAACTAACATTGCTTTATTTCATTTTTTCTGAAATGTTAAATAATTTGTCTTTATCTTGTGTCTGTAGTATTAAAAGAAGTGGGTTGATTTTTGCTGCAACTTCAATAAAAAAAGTTAAAAATCTTATGAGTGAATTCTACTCTAAAGATGTATATGTATTTGCAGTTTTTTGTGTAAGTAAAGAACTCAATCAGATATATATCACATACTGTATATTGGTTGATTTATTCATTTTTTATATTTTGGATTTTTAAAAACAAGTAGAAGTCGTGTTGAATGTCATTTTGCCTAGGTGAAATGACCACAATTTTAACGTAAGACAAGGAATCAGGTTGAATGGAATTTACGATTGTTTTACACAGAGTGAACGACTTCAACATGAGTTTAGCATGATGCTAATAGCATCACTGTTAGCATATACCCATGTATACGGAGCAGCGAGAGATAAACTACAGTCTGTGCAGTAACGTTACATGATGCGTGTGCACGCGCATGCAGTCAGCGGATATGAGAGATGCGCGTCAGTCAGCAGAGACTCGTGGTCCGGTGGACACACATGCGAGTACTGTATAAATGAGCAGTGAAAGACAGGCTGTGCGCGCGCACGTTTACATGTTTACGGCTTTGAGTGTACTGACGGCTGTGACGTTCTTGCCCGCATCACGGGCAACAGAAGATCGGCTTGGAATCGGCGAGACGTGAGACTGACCGGCCGGTCACCGGTCGGGCCGATCATACGAAAAACCGGCCGATTCCGGTCTCTGGCCGGTCAATTGGTGCACCTCTAGTTTCAAAATGACCTTACCTGACTCTGTCAGTAATGGGTGAATTAAAAAGATACAGTACTTTCTATTGGCTCTGATGTATTTTGCATTATTTAAAATGTGTATTACATACATACACACTGGACTGGAATGGCCAGAATACATCTAGAAATGCTCATTTGAAATGAAATTTGAATGGTCTCTTAATTTTTTCCGTGGCTGTATATATGGTGATGCTATGCATACCACCAGTGGTATCACCATAGTTTGAGAACCACTGCAGTAAGCCAACTGCCGATGATGTAAGCAAATGGGTTCCTTTTACTCTATCAAGCCCAATTTTCATTGACATTCAGCATTTGGCAAGAGCTCATTTAAAACACCAAACCCTGGTCATGGGCCTTTATGATGGAGATGAACTGTGCATCATTCCTTGACAGGTTACAAGATACACATAAGCTGATTATGATCCGGCATCTGCTGTCCTCTCCGTCCACATCTTTAGGTATTCTGATGATGGACAGTTGTGCAGGCATGTTTGCCTGTTGTTGTGATACACTCTGCAGCTCCAGTTTGTGTGTGTCTGCGTGTGCGTGTGTGTGCGTGTGTGTGTGTAAGCATGTGATCATCTAGTACTAAAAGCTCTCAACAGGCTAAATCAGGACATCTGAAATGCCACCGTTCTGTAATCATCAGAAATCAGAGTTTTCTAGGCCAGTTATGTTAGTGTGGGCATCGGTTTCTATAATTGAGCTTTTCCAGATCACAACAGCCTGTTGTCATTACATGTGCTGAATGACATGAGTCACGTTAGTCATCGCTCATCTGCTCTCTTTTCCTCTTATAGTCACTCTTCTTTTTCTTTTATCATCTTTTTTTACTCTGCCCTCTTTTCCCGTCCTCTCCCTGACACATTCTTCTCTGGCCTAGTTACAGGAGAGAAAGACAGGAATCACAAATAATCAAAAGCTTTTGTTTTCCACCAGTGCCTATTGCAAATCATGTGTGACAAAAGACAACGGAGGATGTGCTGTTTGACTAAATGTGCTGTTTTGGTCACATCTCATGATAAGGAGAGGAACTGGCGCATGTGTGAATGACTATAGACGGTTGTGGATAATTAATAAGGTGCTGTGGTGTATAAACACTGACAGATTGTCGATAGAAATAAGTTGCAGTTTAAAAGCCTTGGCCCTTACTAAACTGTATGACGTTCCATTATATTCTCATGTTTGGCATCTGTTCTGTTCTGTTTTCCCTTTCTTTTCTTCTTATTCTCCTCGATGCCTGAAGATAGAAAGTGTCCTAGTTTATTAGCAGGTTTCTACCATCAACCCTGAATAAAAGCGGCAACACGATTTAGTGAAATTAGACTAGGCAGCACATAGCAAGCTGTTTTCATGCATCCTGAATCAAGCTCAGATTCAGCTCACTGGGTTCTCAGCTCAGATTTACACTGCAGATGCGTTAGATGCACGGTATTACTGCCTTTGCCTTTAGAGCTGAACAGGAAGATCTAATAAGAAGGTTCTGGATATTGAAAGTTGTTTACTCAAAAGCCTTGAATTAGGATTCAGCAACAGGGGGTATGAAGCCACGGGCCATCTGGGGTGGGACTGCAGGGGGTCTTACAGCTTTCCTGTAGCTCAATGGTAAGAGCATGGTGCTAAGAACGCCAAGGTCGTGGGTTCGATCCCAGGGGATTGCACACTTAGAAACAAAGGTATATGATGCAATGTAAGTCGCTTTGAATAAAAGCGTCTGCCAAATACATAAATGTAAATGTAAATGAAGTGAAGTGTGAAGTGAAAGTGACCTATTAGTCAGATATGGTGACCCATACCCGAAAATGTGACCTCTGCATTTAACCCATCCAGAGAGTAGTGAACACACGCACAGCAAGTGGTGAACACACGTACACCCGGAGCAGTGGGCAGCTATCACTGCAGCGCCCGGGGAGCAAGTAGGGGTAAGGTGCCTTGCTCAAGGGCACCTCAGTCGTTACCCGCCGGCCCTGAGAATCGAACCGGCAACCTTCTGGTCACAAGTCCGACTCTCTAACCATTAGGCCACGACTGCCCCAAATGGGTCTGCCAATAAGTATTTGATCTCAAACTAATTGTGGTTACTAAAAATGAAGATACGTATGTATGCATTAAACAAAAATGCAATATTAAGAAGCTAAATTTCACTGTTTCGCCTACATTCAAGTTATTAAAGGGATTTGTCATTTTTTCCCACCCTGGTGTCATTCCATGACTTATGGTTAGAAAAAAGCAGCATCAGCATTTTTACAGTAAATATATCTCATTGTGTTCAACAGAAGAAAGAATGATACAAGAGTGAGAAAATAATGACAGGGTTATTTCTTTTTTATTTACAGTATATAGGAAAACATAACCTTAGCTAAGAAATTTACACTAATGATTGTTATGATGCTTACATTGCAAAACTATTAAAACAAAGTATGTAACTATGTTAATCTGGTCTTGTATGGAGGATTTTGTTGGTCTACATCATTTTTTGTACAGTATAGTAAAAAATGTGCTTCAAAAGGGTTTTTCGATGCCATCGAAGAACCTTTTGGTTATATAAAGAACCTTTAACATCGAAAGATCCTTTCTGTTTCACCAAAGGTCCTTTGTGGTGAAAAAAGGTTCTTCAGATTATAAAAAAAGTAAGAAAGAGATGGTTCTTTTAAGAACCTTTGACAGAATGGTTCTTTGTGGAACCAAAAATGGTTCTTCTTCTATGGCATCGCTGTGAAGAACCTTTTAAGCAGTGTGTAAGAGTGTAACAGGCTTCTGCCCCATCTCTCTATCCAACGGTCTTTGACCTAAAAAACTTGAAGAAACTTCAGGGCGTTTCCTGCCTTGGCTGTTTTTTTCCCACAATGCTTTGATCCGATAAGGCCGGCGATACCTTTGACTTCAGCTTTGTTGTGCTGTTTTCCCAAACAACGATATAACTCGCTGGTTAACCACCGTAGTACAATGCATCGTTGGGTAAATTAACAAGGTAGTTACGACTGTTTCCCGAAACCGTAGTAACTCTGTTGGAGATCCATTGTTTGAACCAATTTGGTTCAGCAATCTACCTGTAGTTGATGACGCCACACAGGCGGTGGAGTAATGACCTCTACTAATAAATACGTTCAGATCTAATTAATGTCAAATTCTTGCTGTAAATAACATACATTGCATTTAAGGACTACTTTTGTTATCCTATTTTTTATCTGTTGTTTTATTTTTTATTCATTTATAAGTGTCCTCCTACGTCATTCCGCCCAGGGATTCCTAAGGATCCTAGAGCACACAGGTCATGTGCATTTTTCAAACAACATCGCTTCTATTTTCTTGACAAACTAAAAGATGTCAAATTTAATTTGTATATATTTAGAATGATGGGTATGGAATGCGCTGCGTGTTGCTTGCATACTTTGATCAAAAGCTTGATGCATGTAAGTCTACATGTCATAATAATAAGGAACGATGCTTCTAACCACAGCTGTAGACCTGTAGTTCAACTTTGCGATTGATTGTTGAAATGATGGTTTTGGGAAACACTTAAATTGTTGGCTATGCTGGAACAACGGAACTTGTGACCATAGTTGGCTAACAATGCTTTTGGGAAACGCACCCCTGATTGGTGAGCGTGGCCTCAAAATGGCGTAGACCATTTCCCTGCCTGTCATCTCCAGTGAGACTGAAAATACTGCGTACAGACTTCTCATCCCCCACCCACACATATACACCAAAAACCTCTCTCTCACGCGTACACACACACTTCACTCTCTCTCTCTTTTAATCATTCGTTTTCTCTTTCTCACTTTAATCACTCTCTATTGCTGTCTCTCTCACTATTTCCTCTTACTTTTCAAGACTCCAATCTGCCCTCATGGCAGTACTGCTAAACCAGATGGCTCACACTGCACCTGATCCCTTAACTTCTTCTAAAAGTCAGATCAGTCTGAGCTTTAAACACTAGAGTTATTTTGTAGCTTCCATTATCTGTTTTTCAGTTTCACTTAGTTTAAAAATCAGAAAGAACATAATTGTAATGGTTAAACATTTTGAATACTTGATTGTGATTGGTATGATTCTGTTTTTGTGTGTGTATGTGTATGTGTGTAAATACAGTATACAGTGTGTGTGTGTATATATGCAAATAAACTCTTCAATATATTGTAGTGGCCAAAAGTGATGTCCAGGGGAGCATTTTAAACAATATTTGCTTTAAATGCCCCCTCAGGTTAGATTAAACCCTCAAAATATGAGGTGTTTGGTACAATATGGACAAAACAATAAGCATTTAATCTATTTAAAATCAAACTACAGCATTTTATGGAATCTGGGTTTAATTCTAATATAGGCTACCACAAATGCATAGAAAAGCAAAAAGCTCTAGGGAAATTAAACATACATTGACAAAAATTGTATTTGTTATTAATATTTTTTCATTCTCTCTTGTGGTAATGTGTTGTAGTCATTCTCCTGGGCCTTGACTTAATAAGGTTTGTCCATTTGTAAAATCTACCCAATACTGTGCTTTAGTTTACACTTCAAACACAACTATGCAACATGGATTTTAATATTTATTAATATTATTAATTATAGAAATAAGACCGACAGTGTGATCAGGACCCGACGCGAAGCATCGTATCGTGGGTCTTGTATCACACTGAAGGGGCTTATTTCGCGATAACAGCCGGCTGCTTGTACATTATCCCGCTTATAACACGGCTGCTTGCCACATGAGAAAAAAAACTGGACATGAAAGGTGAATTTGAAATATTTTATTAGCACATTTTTACCGAATGCAGACCTTCCATGAGGAAAAAAGGTTTTACGGTAAGAAATGGCATTCAAATGTCATGAACAGGCAATTAGGTTTCAACATTTGTAAATATAATGTCATATATGTTATTAAAAGACATATTTTTATTTAATTTGTCAGAAGAACCTGTCAAAATGATTTGCTGCATCCGGGTTACCGTGCGTTATTAGTTATGAGTTGTTATCTGGGAATAACGAATCTGCAAATGTCGCGACTGGCCAATCAGAATCAAGCATTCCAATGAGCCGTGTAATAATACTTAATAATGACCTTTTTTAAATACATTTATTACAGGGCTCATTTGAATGCTTGATTCTGATTGGCCAGTCGCGACATTCCAAGGGTTGTTATTTTCAAGTAACAACCGCTCAAAACTAATAACACCCTGTAACCCGGATGCTGCAAATCATTTTGAGAGGGGCAGTTTAATATTACACAAAAATTAATTATAAATATGTCTTTTAATAACATATATGACGTTATATTTACAAATGATAAAACCAATTTGCCTTTTCGTGATGTTTGAACATAGTTTCTTACTTTAAAACCGAAACTAAACGGCTTTTCCTCGCGGAAGGTCTGCATTCGGTAAAAATGAGCTAATAAAATATCTCAAGTTCACATTTTATGTCGTTTTTTTCTCATGTGGCAAGTAGCCATGTAATAAGCGGGATAATGTACAAGCAGCCGGCTGTTATCGCGAAATAAGCCCCTTCGGTGTGATACAAGATCACACTGTCGGGGCTTATTTCTGCGATAACAACCGGCTGCTTGTACATTATCCCTTACCTAACAATATTTTTCAATACAGTGAAGAAAATAATATTTCAAAGGCGACAATTGTAGATAGTTGTGTCATAAGCTTCACAATGGGGTCCTGATCAGCCTGTCAGGTTTCCTTCTACAGCTTACAAATGAATATATTACCCCTTTCATAAGGTTTGAATGTCTGTTTTTTGTCCTGGTGTCATCCATCACTGAATGTCATCATTTTCAATACACCATTAGTAACTCTGGCCTGGCTATCAGCCTATGCACGTTGTAAAAATAACCACTCAAGTGAAGGAGCATTGGGCTGCTCAATGCACTCTCAGTTGTGATGTGTGGCAGGCAGACAGATTAGTGAGGTATTTCCCACTGTGCTTGTATGTCTTTGGATTGGCCCTCTGTGGCAGGTAGCAGCGTGTGTGTATGTGTGTGTGGGTCCGTATGTACTTCTGACGAATAGAGTGCTGGGAACCGCCCACTAATACCTGTCGATCTATCTAAGTCAGCACATATCTCTCAGCTATCCCTCTGGAATATTGCCATTCTGATACACCACTGAAAAGAGAATTAATAAGAACCATCATTAGCAGAGGATGCCATGGGCCTCTGAGGAAGACAGAGAGAGAATTCAGGGAGAATGGAAAGAGATTGAGACTTGGGAAGAAGAGGAAGAGGGTTCTAAAGACGTCAAGGCAATCAACAAAGAAAGTCAATAGCGATGCAGAGAGAAGCAGGAATGTTTAGAGAACACGCAAATGTTTGTATGTGCTGTATGTATATAATTGATTTATTTCTGACTATTGGACTCAATTATATTTATGTACAAGTGTGTTTATGTGAATACATATATGTCAGGGTCAGCGGGAGAAGAACCCAATTGCAGGCAGCGGTTAAGGGATTAACAAAAAAACAAGATTTATTCAAACACAACAAAAACCAACGATGGGGTAACAAGGACAGGATTAAATAACAAAACAGGAAAATAAACACTTCCCACGAGGGGGACAAAATATGATAACAAGAAAACTAGACTTACACTAAAATGACAGGAACAAGACTAACTAATAACACGGCATGAAACACGACAAGGTAATCCAAAAGACAAGACAGGGTAACCAAATCCACAGGTAGACAGCTAGGCGAGGACCGCGGCAAGGCAAACAGGACATGCAAGCAAATGGTACAAAACGAACCAGCACAGGACAAGAGACACAAGGGCATAATATAGGGGAACTAACAAAGGATAATTAACAAGGGACAGGTGTCGGTAATGAAACACTGAAGGGAAGCTAAACGAGAGAACAAGAGGGGCGGGGCCAAAGACGAGACCGGAGAAAATACATATTATGTCGAGGCCGACAATAATATGTTTCTCTCCACACAAAACAAGAGGCTCTGCCACAAGACCAAGAAAGACATGACAGGAAGAGGCAGAACCATGACAATATAGGCATATGTTTTCATGTGTATACATATACATATAGACATACTGTATGTGTGAATGAGTGTATTTGTGTATTGTGGCACTGCAGTATATTGACTAGAACTGAACGGATGATATAAATTATGACAAATAGGCAGTGTTCCATCATGCTGTACTTCCTCATAGCTTTCCCAATATTTCAGCAGCATGGGGAGAACCTGTTGGCATGTGCGAGTGTGTTGCTGAAAATGTGTGCGCTATCTCATTTCTGTGTGCTTCAGCAGACAAGTGTGGTGACTCACCCCTTCATTCCTCATTAACATTCTGGGCAGTAATCACTTAGTGAAGCAGAGCAGGATGGGAGGGGGTTCTCTGCACCTTCTTCTATCATTCAGGCTGTTTCTTTCAATCTTTTTCTCTCCCACAATTCAATTTGTATTGCCAAAGCTAAAACGAATTTGCTGCAGACAATGGATTGAATAGAACGAACAACAGTCTGAGTAAATAATGAAAAAAGCAAGAAGGAACAATAATCATAAAGAATGATAATGGAATCTGGCTCTTTCAACTTCTCGGCTTCCTACCATCTCATCATTATGACTTTTAGAAGCATCCTCTCGTTATTTTTTTCCTGTCTTCCAAAAGCTTGTTTCAAATGAGTATGACTTTATTTATTCCATCGAAGGAGAAGTTTGAATGAAAGTTGATGGGGACAAGCTGTCAAGCTTATAAACGGAAAGTGGGTAGTTGACAAATAAACCGTAAATGCTGTGGTGTGACAGCAAAAAATAAAAAAACAGATTGTTAATAATGTGTCATGAAAACACTAGGGAAGAACCCAATTGCAGGCAGCGGGGGATGAAGGGGTTAACAAGGATTTTTATTTTAACAAGCACAAAACAAAACCCACGATGGGGGAAAACATAATACAATAAGATAATAACAGGACGAAGACTAACTAACACTAACCTGAAAATAAACAACACTAGACATAAACTAAACTGAACACTTACTAGTCTGACGGGGGTTTTCACAGCAAACAGGAACACGAGCGTGGGGACATCGACCTCAACCAAAGACACCATATACAAACAAGAGCAACAACACAATGAAACATGAGGGCATTTTAAAGGGAAGACAAATGAAGGGTAATCAACGAGGGCAGGTGGGAAACATTAGACACGGCAGGGAAGCAATACATGAAACGAGAGGGGCGGGGCCAATGACAAGACACGAGAAAGCACATGAGACGTAAAAACTTAAACAACTCATGGCTTTCTCACATAAAACAAGGGATCCTGCCGTGATTCTGCTACAAGATCAAGAAAGACATGACAAGATGGGGCAGAATCACGACATAATGTTATTTTATATTATTAATACATATACTGTATATATATATATATATATATATATTATTAAATATAACTTAACCCATATATTCTAAGTATATAATACATATAATCTTTCTGAAATCATATAACTTTATGTAATGTTTTATTCACTGAAAACCTCAACCCCTGAAAATGTTCTCCACAGATGTCACCATTCTTTATCATTGTATAGAAAAAGAACAGCCAAAGGTCAGTTAGTATTTATTATACCATGGTCTGTTTGAATACTGGATTCTGATTGGCTGGAAGGTGTGCATTAAAAGCCTTTAACACACGGGTAGCTCCAGTCAGTTTGATTACATTTAAAATTAACTGACAAAATAACTGTAATTTTCACCTGTTTGATCTAAAATTACTCTGTAAACATCAATAAAAGCTTTAACTTGGCAAATAACCACGGTATAAGCGGGATAATCAACGGCTAGCCGTGCATTAAAGGATTTTCCTTTAAATTCCTCCCCTTCGCGCCGGGTGGTTCTTCGCCTCCACGTCGTGCATTAAAATCCTTTAATGCGCGGCTAGCCGTGGATTATCCCTTACGTATTTTCCTAATATTTGTGACTCTGGACCACAAAACATAAGTAGCACAAGTATATTTGTAGCAATAGCTAACAATACATTGTGTGAGGCAAAATTATCGGTTTTTCTTTTATGCCAAAAATCATTGGGATATTAAGTAAAGATCATGTTCCATCAAGATATTTTGTAAGTTTTCTACTGTAAATTTATAAAAACTTTTTTGTGAGTGGATGCAGCAAAATTGTGAACAAAAATGGCCGTAAACACGCCTACAAACTTTGTAAGTTTGTTATCTATGTAAAGTTTAGAATTTCTGCTTTCAGGTTCATCTACTCTCCACAACGCCATAACAGCGGTAAGCCAATAGAGAGCTTTAAAACAAACCTATTAGCAACGGCCTGCCACAGTGCCTCTTATGGATAACTTTAAAGCCGATTTTCTCAATATTTTGATTGCATTTTGATTTTTTGCACCCTCAGATTCCAGATTTTCAAATAATTGTATCTCAACCAGATACTGTCCTATCCTAACAAATCATACATCAATGGAAAAGTTATTCAGGTTTCAGATGATTTTTCAGATGAAAAATTTAACCTGATGACGGTCCAAGGTTATTTTTGGATTTTTGAGTGAACAGCCTTATTATACCCTTTTAATTACTTCTCATTCTGTCTGGATACAAACAAGCTGATCTGAACTTGGGACGTCTACAATGATTTTTATGCAGTTGCATGTACAGTTCTGTTACTTTTATTGGATTTGAATCATTGCTTTAAAGTGTGTCCAATGAGGTATATCTTAATCTAAACAAATAAATTATGTTACAGCTAAAATTTCTGTACAAAAGATCTTATCATTGGTGCTGGTAGAGCAGAGGTTAGACATGAAGAGAGGCTTGTGTATTCTCACTGTATAAAGATCTATGTCGCTGTCCGTGGTCCTGATCTCAATGCAAGTGCTCATTTACGTGAAACTTTTCTTTTTACATACGTTCGTGTAATTGCAGGATATTAACTTACAAGACAATTCCTCTGACAAGCCTCCCTTAAAGACAATGTAGCTGTTATATATGATATATAATTATCTGCATATATGTGGAGCTATTTAAAGGCATGCGCTACAGTGGTGCAGTGATACGTCGCAATACAGTCCCTGCTTGCCATGATTTTACAGTCATATAAGAAGTCTCTAGGCTGTGTTAAGTACTCTGAGGTTTGTATTGGTTTGGACGGTATTATGCAGTTAGGCTGTTTGCTTGTTTGGCTGAAAGGGCTGCAGTAAATGAAGAGAAAGTAGCAGTGAGAGGCTGTCCTGCTCTTTGACAGTGACATATATTTTGCTCTCCTGCAGCAGAGCCTTCAGACAGCCCAGCTGCTCTGTGTCCTAACTCTGTCACACCGTTCCACAGCTAACAAGACAGGCCAGTACGACCACGCCAGTACATGCAGTAAAAGACATCAGCACACACACATTATTGTGATTGTGAGCACATTCGGAAACACGCAAGTATATTTGTGTAAAAGCACAAGGTAAACTCTTGGGGAACATACATGCATACACATATGCGCTGATCAAAGCACAGCTGGTGCAAAGCTGTGGAACTGTGAAGCTTTGTGATTGTCTTCTGGGGTAAACACTGCTCTGCATGCACTATAAGATTAACAGAATAGAGAGTATTTGTACTTTATAAGAGATCTGAATAGATTTGTAATGAAATCTATTTTCCTTAAAGAGAGAGAATTGCAATGTTCCTTAAAGTTTGAGTGTCATTTCTTTTTCCTATTTAAACATCTCTTAATTTTGAGAATTGAGTGAAAATTCTACTGCTAATATTAACTATGTCTTGTAGTCACTGCACAGGGAATAATCTGTTTCTCACTATCTGTCTCTCTCTCTCCGTTTCTGTCTTGTTTGTACAGCATTGTGTTCATCTTCTCATTTATGTGCATGCAGTCAGAGCTTTGAGATCACTGCAGTGTTACCGTTACAGTGCCGAAGAAAAACACTATGTATTTCCTGAATATGTTTTTGGGGCTTGCTGATGCAAAACTCATTTTGATATTTTTGGAATTTGCCTCTACAAGTGCTGTGAATGAAAAGAGCCCACCCACATGTCTCTGAAATTCTGGTTTATGTTGGTTTTAAAGTTTCAGCATTAGTACTGTGGCTCAACGTGCCAAAGCACGACACAAGCAAGACAAGTCACCATTAAAAGTGTGATGTAATTCATACTGTAAGTAACTGTACTCACTGCCTTGGAAGGGGTTCGTGAATGCTGAAATGTGAAAATTTGCTGTCAGTCTCACCCTCAGGCACTGGGGGATAAATTATGTAAGCCAAACTGCTCGGGCAGCTTGGCTATGAGTTACAGAGAATCTGAAGTCCTTCTGTATCAAATCAATTCATGAAAGTTCATGTTAAATACTGCCTAGCGGACAGAGAATGCAAGGTTTTAGAGAACCTGTAAGTGACAAAAGTGCTATTCAAGGTGTGTTAGACAGAAGAGTTGCAGGGCAGGAGCATGCAACATGTTATAAATTGTAGATGAAGGGCAGGAATGTGTGTTAAATACTCTCTGGTGTGGTTAAATGCAGGATTTGGGACATTCCTCGTCTCTCCCTGCGGACACCTGAGACACTTGAAACTGGGTCATGCAAGTTGGCTCTCTAGCAAGGCGTGATGGGACATGTAGCCCTCATTTCCATCTCCTATCTTCAAGCTCTCCCGTGAGGCAGCGAGCGCAGCTCCCGTCTGATCCCTGGTGTCTGGATTCCCCTGCTATGCCAACCCTCTCCACAGATGGGGTTGTCTGCTCAGGATGGGCGGCTGTCCCATGAACAGCACCTTACTGCCAGAGATAGACATGGTTTATTGCTTAGCAGCCTCAGAAATGCTGCATGTGCGTGCTGTTTTTGTATGTGTGTTTAGGGCATTAGCCTGTTTGGTTAGCCATGGATGTCAACTGTAACCGCAGATGGTTGAACACAGAAGCTTGTTCACCTTGTTTCTGAAGCTGAATCAGACTTCTTTATGATGCCAAAAAAGCATCAGTTCGCCAAGCCACAGATTTTGCAGTTTGTTATTCTTCTTGTGGTAACAGAGGCAAGGGCCACATCAAACAGATATAACACATTCTGAACTGAGCTTAAAGTGATCGTTCACCCAAAAATGAAAATTCATCATTCACTTACCCGCTTGTCATATCATAGCTGTATGACTTATATTTCTTCTGCAGAACACAAAAGAAGATATTTTGAAGAATGCTGGGAACCGAACAACGGCGGTACCCATTCACTTCTATTGTATGGACACAAAACCGGTGCAAGTCACGCAATGGGTAGCACTGATGTTCTTTTGTGTTCTGCAGAAAAAGTCAGCTTTATTGGCCATTTAATAAAGCCACAAATACCAGTACAATGACGAGTGCAAACCGTAGTAATCACGGTGCGTGATTCATTTAAATACCCATAAAGTTTGGGTCTGAACTCCTATACACCTCCTATACTCCTGAGGAAACGCCTAATGCATATGCAGTAAGGTCAGTCACAAAAACACGTCCACGTGTCCACGCATTTTCTAGCATAAATACCGAAAATATTTTTTTTACGCCAAAAGAGGCATACAGATACAGTACACATGCTTGAGGTGGACATATTGCTGCTTCGTTTGTGGGTTCACCCAAAAATGAAAAATCTGTGATTGTTTCCTTATCCTCATGTTGATTTAAACGTTTATGAGTGTTTTTCATAGATTTGAATTGTCACTTTTTGACTTGATTGGACATAAAACGCAGCTTCAACATTCGTAAAAATTTTCCCTTTTGTATTTAGACAGAAAGTCATGCAGGTTTTGCACTGAATTCAGAGTGGGTAAATGATGACAGAATTTTTGGGAAAACTATGCGTTTTTAATTCCTTCATAATTTTTCACAAATGTAAATAATCCCATAATATAAAACATTGTGCAGTGCACCGTGCGACTGTGTGAATCACAATGTACAGTGATCAATCTGCTCTAATTAGAAAAGAGAGTGCAGACCTCCTTGCTGTGGGATTTTGTGTAAGTGAATGTGTGTGTGCGTGCGTGCGTGCGTGCGTGTATCATACACACACACACACATATCTGGTTTACTATATCCGTGGGGACAGTCCATAGGCATAATGTTTTTTATACTGTACAAACTGTCCCCTACCCCTAAACCTAAAGATCATAGAAAACTTTTTGCATTTTTAGATTTTTAAAAAACATTGTTCTGTACAAATTATAAGCTTTTTTGCCCACGAGGACCTCAATTTTGCTCCCCACGGTGACACGAGTCCCCGTGTGTTGGTGTGCATTTAGGTTTAGGTCCCCACCGGGATATAAAAACATGTCCGCACGTGTGTGTGTGTGATGCGTGCTCGCGTGCAAGTGTATGTGTGTGTGTGTGTGTGATGCGTGCATGCATGTGTGTAAAGAAGCATTTCTCCTCGAGGTGCTATTGACGAAGCAGAAGAAAAGGGTCGTGTCTTGTTTACCAGAGTGTAGCTGTTAACACTTTTAGTCTTGAACAGAATACACTCCCCACACCCCACGGGAAGGTTGAACTTCGCTTACACAGCCTGAACTTCACCCACAGATCAAAGCCCGGGCAGCTTTTTTCACTCTCTTTCTTTGTGTGTTTCTCACTATGTTCTTTACTTTGTCTCTGGGGGCATACAAGCATTAACTAAGAGAGACTCGGAGTCACTGGGTGATGGTCAGCCTGAGGGTCTATACAAGATAGAATACATCTATATACAGTATATGTCTGTCTAGACATACTCTTACATTGACATTAACTTACATACATTGACATTATCAGTCCACTCACACATTTTTGCACAAAGTCAGTTCATAGTAAACTTAAAACAATCTCGCGGGGTCAAAAACCAGCTTCTTTTTCATCCAGTTACAGCACTTCAGAGGGAACATTTAAAGTTTTTTTTGTTTCATTCTTTTCCTTTCTATGTAAAAGATTGATTCCTGAATAAATTGGTTAAAACTAAGCACTATCACACTATTATCGCTTGTGGTTCAGTAAACATACATACAGGGAATTTCATTTGATTTTTGTGTGCATTTTATGGATGGTCAAATGATTAGGAACATTATCATACCTGTATGCACATCCATTGTGAGCTGATTCAGAGCCTGGTTTGCAGTTTTGCAGTGATGCTGTACAGTAAAGTATGTCAGGTCACTGTAGTCTGCCACATTCTTCAAAACAGTTTGCGCTATAAATTGATGTGTATCATTCTTTTGTGAATCGAGTGCTAAAGCAACAGACAGTGTGTGGGTGCAATTTATTTTTAGTGCCTTCCACATTTTTTGCAGGTTCCCCCACAGCACGCTAATGCTAATACTCACTTAACACGGTATGTGTATCTGTGTAGATTGTCCCTTATGCTGCGTGTGTAACAGACAGCCCTAAAGCCCAGTTACAGTAGGTGTATAGTGATGTTGTGAGAGGCTCCAGCAGCAGGTGTGTTACACAAACATATGCTCCCTGTGGGTTTGTTAGAGGCTTGGCATAGCTCCTACTGCAGATGTTAAGCTGTATTGGCTGAGCTCTGCTTCACCACAGGCAAACAAACCTGATGAATCACGCCACCTCACATGGGTCTCAAAACACCTCACTGTGCCTCACATTGCTTCAAACTGTCTCACATCATGTTACTCCGTCTCACGTTGATTCAGCCTTCCTAAAAACACCTTAGACTGCATTGTGTATATTTCTCACCACCTCATTTCACGTCAAAGTGCCTCATGTTGCTTCAGATACTCTTACATTATTCCAGCTCACCTCACAAAAATTAAAAATCTATGATAATTTACTCAGGTTTTCATTTGCTGCACAGTCATTTTACTGTGATTCACCAAAACCCATCTGAGTAAGTGGAAAATGATCCGTGAGCTGGCACTCTTTATTAAGAATTTAAGTGAGGATTGTATTGAATTTATCCAGACAGGTAGCCTATTCATTAAATTATCTCCTCCAGTGTTTCAAAGAAGAAAAAGTCACTTCTAGATCGCATACTGTGACAGTATGTTTCATTTTCATTTTTGGCTTCTAACAATAATGACAACAAAATCAAGGTAAAGCCATTATTGTGCCCCCATTCCTTTTCGGACAAATTGTTTAAATTCTTTTATTATTTTCTTTATTTGAATGTATGCTTTCATATGTTTTTTTTATATATATAATACAGTGTTAAATTGAATTTACGAGAGGTGGACGGTATTTAAAGATTTTTACTTTTACTCAAGTACTGTATATTTTTCAAGTATCTGAGATTTTTTTAGTGTTTACTTTGGGGAAAAAAAATACTTCACTGCGTTATAAAGCATATGTCATACTTTTACTCCACTACATTTCATAAATACAGAATATACATAAAAAATCTAATACTTTCCCACTTTTAAAGTTAAAAAGTAAAAATACTTAAGTAAAAGATCAGAAGTAAAAGTACTATATTTGAGCTTGTACTTAAATAAAAAAAATGTATTCATGAAATGTAGTGGAGTAAAAAGTATGATATATGCTTTGTAATGTAGTGAGGTAAAATAATGTATTATTTACTAAATTTGGTTATCGACTTTGTCGTGATCTCAACATTGGGCAAAATAATTTTGATTACAATTTTACTTCATGCTACTTTTCTTTGTGATGTGACCATCTGTTCTTTGACCTGACGTATTAACAACACAGCAAAAAAATGTAATCAGGTGTTGTTGAAAAATATAACAAACCATATACAGTATAAATATAGGGAATATATTTATTGGTATTTATATCATGTTTGAAAAGATCCGTCTGCCTCACATTTTTTCCACTATCTCCAATTTATTCACTTTTAAATTTCAGCTCTCGAGGCCTCATTGAATGGAATAGTCTCTATCTAATGCACACGGAGCATCTCTGGGGAAGCAATATACCATCTGGCTATTTCTCACCTACTGTTTTTGAACATACTATTCATTACGCACACTGATTTTCAGCTGCTATAGGCGTAGGTGATTTTGGACACAAAGAATAACAGAGACTTTGGTCTTGGGTGAAGTATTTCTTTAAAAGGACACCTCACGCTCCTTCAAACCTTACATTGCCTCACAGTCACACGTTGCTTCGGACTTCTTCACATCTTGTCAATCTGCCTCACATGTCTTCAAACTGCCTCCTGTCACTTGTTACTTCCTCAGATTGCTCAAACTGACTCGCATCACCTCACACTGCCTGACATTGCTCCAAAATAGTAAGAAAGAAAAGCACAGCCAGCCCGCCCCCCTGCATAAGTCTCAACGCTGTCACGGTTACCTGTCAGCGGAGACAATGAGACGATGGCATGTCTGTAAAACAGCTGCTCTCAGTGCTGTTCTAGTCAGCAGCAATGAGGACATGGCTAAAACAGGGTTACAATGTCACAACACCACATTCCTCCAGCTCTCCTACCAGCACTATAGACCTCAACAAACATAACCGTTGCCAAATCTTTATATATTCCTATATTTTCTTGCCTTCTCTCCTCCTCCTCACATTTTCTCACTTGAGCTTTGGGAAAAGTCAAAACTCGGCAGAAATATAAAGCGCACTTGTGCAAGATATTGGAAGGCGTACATATTGTATCTTTTAATATGTTTTAATGTGTACTCTGGAGATGTGGGATTTAGCCACACAAAGCAAAATGATGGCAGGGTGTTCGGTGTTCTGTGCCCACGCGGTACATACATTATCGAACAGTGTCTTATTTTATCGGGGAATATCACGTAAAAACAAGACACATATGGTCCCACACATACACACGCTGATTCTTCCATGTAGCAAACCACCCACTCAGACCCTGTTAGGATTCACTCAAAGATTTGGCTGGCAGATGGAAAGACTGATATAAGACGTACCTACCTGTACTTAAATTTAGACCCATTCTGTGTACAAAAATGTCATTTGGATTTACAGTAATCTCTTTATAACTAATTAGGTAATTGTGTTGGAGAGACACCCATTCGTCGTTGGCATTCACGGTAACAGCTCCTTCCAAGTTTAGCCCAGGTGCCAATCTGTCTGTTGCTCTGACTACTGCATGAAATAATGAATACAGGAGAGAAACACTTTGTGTGCGATCAATCAATATCTCATGGTGTAAAAGTATTAAGTGTGAAATAAACGAGCACTTTTTAGCCTACTGAGGTTATGCTATAGGTCTTTATTTATTTCAGCCTCTCTCTCTCGCTTCACACGTGCTGCTCTCTCATTGGGATGCACCTCCGTGCCTTAGCCCCAGCCCTAATTAAAGCTTCCTTTGGGCTTCACTATGTGGAGCACTAAAGCAGATCACATCTCTGGTGGGCTGAGGAAGAGAGCGAATGAGAGGAGCAAGTGAGAAAAAGTGGAGAGGCATCAAGATAGACATGTTCAGACTGCCAATGTTGCCTGTGATAGCGCTGTGCTCTGTGATTGGGATTTCACGTTTCATTTCAATTCTCATTGTTTTAGTCATATTTGGCACTCGCTGCACTGAGACTTGGTAGTGATCTAAAAACAATGGCAGATGATCTCTAATTATTCTTAGGATGGGGTTTTATACCAGAATAAATTCCAAATAAGCTTTTATGTATTGAGTGTCTGTAAGAAAAAACAAAGCAGAATGATGAGACACGGTTCGTGTAAAAGGCAAACAAAGAGAAAATATACTGTTTAAAGGGGGATAAAGAGAAAGGCAAGGGAGTTTTGAGCTACAGTAAATGTGTCAAAGAATTGTTTCACAACCTTGGCCTTCATAGCAGGGTGGGTTTATTAGTGGACTTGCTCTGACCGATTTTACAACCAGGATTTTATTTTGAGGCCCTGAAGATTGTTGTTAGAGAATTTTTCAAAGTAATATATAGTATTGTTGAATCCTTGGGTTAAATCACTTATTCCTGTAACTTTAGTGTTTACTGATGCTACTCAAAAGAAAAGCTACTGTAAGACTCATGCGCAATGTGGACCAAGCAACAGATCTGTGCGTGTGTACTCTTAAAATTCATTTTTGATTGCATTTAGATTTAGCATTTAATTCAAATGCATTTTAATCCTCTTCACAATAGATATTTTCCTCTGCAACATACAGTGGGGATTAGACGGGCTGATATTCAGAAACCTTGCATAACTGCTTGATTGATGACGTTTGCCATGTCTGGATGCCACATCAAGTTTTATATGGAAGCCTGACAGATAAGTCATAGGCTGAGACAAACAGGCCCATTCTGGAAGGCCCATACATCTACTGACATTTTGACAAGTGAAGCTATGAAAGCCAAGAGCGTTAAACAATTAATTGAAGGGACATATCACCCAAAAATAAAAATTGTGTCATCATTTACTGACCCTCGAGTTGTTCCAAACCAAAATATTTGGAAGAATGCATATAACCAAACAATTCTTGACCACCATTGACTACCATAGTTAAAAAAATGACAATGGTAATCAAAAGTGCCCCAGAACTGTTTGCTTTCCTACATTCTTCAAAATATCTTCTTTTGTGTTCAACAGAACAAAGAAATTTATAAAGCAATATTTCCTACTATGGTAGTCAATGGTGGCCAAGTTTGTTTGGTTACAAGCATTCTTCCCAATATCTTTCTCTGTGTTCATCAGAACAAAGAAATGTATACAGATTTGGAACAACTTGGGGGGGTAAAGACAGAATTTTCATGTTTTTTGGGTGAACTTTAAAGGGTCATATGACAGGGCTAAAACGAATATTATCGTTTGTTTTAGATGTAATACGATGTGTATACACGGTTTAAGGTTCAAAAACGCTGTATTTTCCACATACCGTGCATGTTTGTATCTCCTCTTTGCCCCGCCTCTCTGAAACGCGCGGATTTTTTACAAAGCTCATGGCTCTGAAAAGCGAGGTGTGCTATGATTGGCCAGTTAACCAGTGCGTAGTGATTGGTCAAATACTGCAAGCGGGTGACGGAAATGTAACGCCTCTTACCATGTTTGGAACATCAGGTTCCAAAGCAATTGTACTGACAGGTACACCCACCTTACTTGCGTATACATTTGGGCGGTCTTAGTCAAATCATACCACGAACTGACGTAGATTTGTGGGGGTGTGGTTACACGAGGCGTTTCAGGCAGGTCTGGGTGAGCATTCGCTTTTAGATAGAATTCATCTTTTGTTCCGACACTTTAATTTTTGCAATTTTACGTGTCTAATACATGAATGGGCAACTTATAACACACCAAAGACACAGAAAAACACGTATTCGCGCCATATGACCCCTTTAAGTTAATAAGTGATTTGTTAGAAAATGGTCCAAGTGCAATTATTTTGCTGCTTTATGGGGCTCTCATATTCATACCTGGACTGACTTGCAGTATGTGCATAGTAAACTTAAATGATTTTTAGATCTCATTTTTAAGTCTTGAAGGGGCTTATTAATTATGTGCCATGTTTCTGTATTTCAATTAGCCAATTTCTAAAATTTTGAAAATTTAAACAATATTTTCTGCATATTCTGGCAAACATTATTACAGATTATTCTCAAATTATTTTTTCCTCAGTAAAATGTGATCGCTTTATTACATTATTTTATGATCTTTTCCCCTGTTGTTTAAACATATTTGATTATTTATTAGATAAACGTTTGATCCTTTTTGTATTTGATTTCACTCATATGTATTCTCTTTCTTTTGGCAGATTTGACGGAGAAGCTGTCCATCAACTCAAGCTCAATGTCAAAGATGCATCATGCAGCAATGCAGCTATATCAAACCTAAAGGGGAAACGAGAAAATGAGGAAAAACCATGACAACCCTACAGCTTTGACAGCCCATGAACAATTCCATGTATGAAGAATATTTTGCCTACTTTCACTAACAAATCCAGCCTCCACTTTGTTTTTAAACACCCCCTTCCTTCATCTCCCATTATGAAGAGCAAATTGACTGCACTCCCTCCCTGTACCACTTTCCTCTTATTTTCCTTTTTCTTGCTCTTATGCCAGCCAGCATTGGTCAGAGGTGACTGCTGGCTCATCGAGGGGGATAAGGGTTATGTGTGGTTGGCAATCTGCAGCCAGAACCAACCACCATATGAGACAATCCCACAGCACATCAACAACACAGTACATGACTTGCGGCTTAATGAGAACAAGATAAAAGCAATTTTTTTCACCTCCTTGAGTCGCTTCACAAACCTGACTGACCTCAACCTCACCAAGAATGAGATCTCCTACATCGAAGATGGTGCTTTTGCAAGTCAGGCAAATCTGCAGGTGCTGCAACTCGGATATAACAAGCTTACCAACCTGACTGAAGGCATGATGCGAGGTCTGGGACGCATGCAGTGTCTTTTCTTGCAGCACAACCTGATAGAGGTCATTGCCACTAATGCATTCTGGGAATGCCCCAGTCTCAGCAACCTGGACCTGTCATCGAACAAGCTAGCCAGGTTGGACCCATCCACCTTCACCGTGTTGGGCAGACTGATGGGATGTGAGCTTGCAGGCAACCCTTTCCATTGCGGCTGTGAGCTTTACAGCTTTCTCACCTGGTTGGAGGCCTTTAATAATGTCACGCACACTTATGATCGACTTCAATGTGAGACCCCACGAGAGCTGAACAGTTATCCGTTGCTAAGTCCTGTTGGAAGTCATGGGCGCAGTGCCCGTTACATTCTTTCCTCAGTGTGCCGAGACGGGGTACTGATTCCTGGCATGACTTCCCTGCCACCCGATCCTGAAGTGTCTGGCATGGAACCTGACATATTTGACCCCCTCCGGCCATACCATCAGCCGACAACTTCTTCTGAAAATGCATTTAGCCCCAGCATCAAACTGCAACATGTGTCTCTCTCCTCTGCATCTCTTCTTATTCAGATTCCGAAGCCGTACAGCAAAATGTACATCCTCGTGCAGTACAATCAGAGCTTTGTGTCAGATGTGATGAACTTGAAGAATAAAAAGGAGCTGATCACACTCGATAAACTTAAACCAAACACCAATTACACATTTTGTGTGGCCTCCATACGGAACTCACAGCGTTACAACCATACATGTTTATACTTTTCCAGCCGAGCTCCTAACCCGGATGACCTGATGCCCCCACCTTCCACCACCACTCATTACATCATGACCATAGTGGGCTGCCTCTTTGGAATGCTCATTGTGCTCGGCTTTGTCTACTACTGCTTGCGAAGACGCCGTAGACAAGAAGAGAAAGAGAAATCCATCTGTGTAAAGAAAACCATTCTGGAAATGCGTTACGGACCAGAGGTGGCAGCTGCGGTTGCAAACGATCCTGCAGCTGTTCAAAAACTCCATGAGCAGAGCCATCATCAGCATCATCATGGCAAACTAGCCATGTCCTCCTCTTCCAGCTCCGCCATGCTTGGCCACGGTTCGGCCAACACTAGCTCGTCACGCCTGTCCTCCATCCCTCAAGTTGAAAAGATGGCTACTGCCTTCTCTGAAACCATAGCCACTAAAGGAAACTACATGGATATTAGGACATCTGCTATTGGAGATGACAGGGGGAGAGATGGAGCTGTGGTACATGGTTTGCGAGAGGAAGACTTCAGGGAGGATGATGGAAGTGACCTGGGTGATGATTCTGACGACGATGGCCGAGGATCAGCTTCAGAGATTTCGACCATTGCTATGGAAGTGGACAAAGTCAACCAGATAATCAACAACTGCATTGATGCACTCAAGTTGGACTGTGTTGCAGCATCTACCACTTCTACCACAACAAGTGGTCCCACATCTCCCCCACCTACCTCCAGCTCCTCCTTGACCAGAGGTCTCATTCCCACTTCTATTAGCATCAATGATACATGCCAAGTCCTGCCATCCCCAAAAATCCCTGCTCCACCTCCACTTCCCTTCACAGCTCCCCTTTCTGAAAGACCTGGGATCACAGGGGGCGGCTTTATGTCACCGCCATACCGGCCTCCTCCCCCAGCGACCGCAGTAAGGCCCATTCAAAGACAAATGAGTGCAGACGCGGCCGTAATTGTCTCCGCTTCCAAGAGGCACTGCCGCCCATCCAGTGGGAAAGGAGGTCGTGTTTACAGCCTGGATGTTCCAGAGCCCCTTAGCCCAGACCCCTGCCAGTATCCAGACAAGGGCAGCCCTGTGGGTTGTGGTGAGCCCCTGGAGAGGCTCCCGTTAGTATGCGGCGGTGGGGGCTGTAGCATAGATGGCGATATTGTAGATGGGATGGCCCTACAGCAGCACCTAGAGGTGCACCCTGACTACCACTGTGCGGAGCATCGTCACTCCGTCCCCGCTCTTTACTACGAGGGCTCTCATGACTCCCCGGCCCAGAGGGTGTCTTTCCTGAAGCCTTTGTCGCGCACCAAAAGAGACGCTGCCTCTTACTCTCAGCTCTCTCCCCGACACCACAATTACTCTGGGTACTCCTCTAGTCCAGAGTACTCCTCTGAGAGCACCTTGCGGATCTGGGAGCGCTTCCGTCCCAACCGAAAGGGCCCACGTGAAGAATCCTGTTACGTCACGGCCGGAAATGCCCTGCGTAAAAAGGTCCAGTTTGCCAAGGGGGAGGACTTGCATGACATCCTTGACTACTGGAAGGGTGTGTCAGCACAACAGAAGCTGTAATGTGCAGAACTGCGCGGATACACATCGCAGGTCTCCTTCACTGCCTGATTAACCGGAAGAGCAACTGTAGCGAGGACATTCGGTTATAGCTGCAGTGTGCAAGATAGAGTTGTGTTTGTCAGGGCTTGAAGACAAGTTGCTTTAATCTGATTTTGTACAGCATGAGTCATCGGCGAGCCAGAAAGAGAGTAAGAGAGCCTGATAATACACTACAAACATCAGATCACATTCACAGAGGTCTAATTTTAGATTGGACAATTTTCATATCAGTGAAGATGGCATATCAGTGTTAAACACTAAAACAAGTTTTACTCATCTGTGTATTTATTGTTCATATTAACAGTAAGACCATGAGTCTTAGCCTGAGAAAGGATATCTGTTTATACTCTCCCTCAAATCAGATGGCATTACATTTGTTTGCCATTGTTGTACGTCCCAGTAAGCAAATCAGTGTATATGTGTGTTTAGGGTAAAACGATGTGCTGATTTTCTACAAACCTGTCAAAAGCAGTCTCTCCCTTCCGTATTCCACAAACTATGTGCAGGGCAGGCGAATTTACATTTCAATAGCAATCCTCATGTGAAAAATAAAACAGAGGGAAAGAAAAGATAATAAAATAAAAACAGAAGAAACTCCCAGGGGGAGTTTTGGATTAGGCAGACGTGTTTTCAGCCGCTTGCAGGGCACTGCAGAATGGCATAAATAGTGCATGGGGCGCTCGAGAAAATAGTCTAGATTTATCAGGGTCAGTGAAAATGCATAGATGGGTTTGAAGCTCAGTCTGTTTCTCTCTCTCATGCATTATTTTATCAGAGGTTACCTTGTCACCTGTGTCACAGCAGGAGCACAACGTTGGCAGCACAGGTTTATGTATTTGGTTCTTTTGGTCCAGGGTCAATTTGTTCAGTTCATTAATTGGCTTTTGTAAGCCTGTTGCTGACAGCTGAGACACCCAACATGCAAAATGACCTAGACCCTGTTGTGGCGCTTTAAAAATGAAACTATATGACTCTTGTTTATAGCTGGGTCTTATTTATTTTTCATGATAATATAGTCATTTCCTGAATGAATACATATTTTGGTTCTTATGGGCATTTATAGACTTTGAGTTTCTTCTGATGCTCTACATAGCGCTTCAATTTAAATATAGATTTTAATTTTATACCATAATATAATATTAATTAAATTACCAATATTATACCAAAATATACCAAAAAAATTACCAATATTATTAACTGCAGCACCTTTATCAGCCATGATTTCATTTGTGTCCAGTTAGATTAGATTTACTAATTGGCAATTAACCAAGGCTGTATCATTTACTGACCTGGGATAAGCAGCAAAGACCTCCAATTTGATTAAAAGAGATCACTCTCTCCTCATCTCTCAGCAAACACATTCAACCTACAGTTTCATGGACCAATAAACCAAATAATTAGATTAGTGGCACTGTGGGAAAATATACATGCGTTTACAGTGCTCTCTCACAACAGTTGGGGCATCCAACAGGCAAATAAAATGGAATTTATGGTGTTTACTTTGTAATGAAATGTAAATCTGAAACCCCTCCTTTAATACACGGCATAACTTGGACCTCTTGCCTTTGAGGATGTTCACAGCACTGTGTTATGAGCAGGTTAGCTTGATTTGACAACTGGGGAAGCGTTTTTGAAAGAGAAAATCCTTGTACATATGGGGTTTTTAAAGGACCACTGCGTTCCACATCAGGTATTTTTGTGCCTTCAGTAATAGGGTCCATTGTTTGCAGGAATCAAGCGTTCTAGTTTTTGTCTTTTTTTTATTCATATTCTGTTCATATCTCATCGAGGGCTTTTGTTGTAAAATGCATGTTCATGTTCCATCATATCCCTTGATTAGATCAAGTGTTTTTTATTGTAAAAACATTACAGTGCCTGCCAACATTAGACATACACTCAGTCATGACGTCTCTTTGCGCTCTCCTTCTGTGTTTTTTAAAGATTTCAGTCCAAGATATCTTAATTAGTCTGATATGGATGTTTTAGTCAGGAATCAGGTGATACAATGTTGAATGCGAATTTACAGGAATCTTGATGGTTCAGATATGAGGGACCAGCAGCAGCTATAACACATTACATACAGTGTAGATTCTCAGTGCACTGTCATTGACATTACATACAGATCATTTACAGTAGAGTGAACCCTAGCTGGACAAACCGTTCTGGGGAAACTGAAATGGACCCGTGAAAGACTGCTACCGGAGGCTTACTGTGACAAACTCCTTACTGAACTGGATTTTAAAACCATTTGGATTGATCTTAAGGAACGAAACACAAACTCTCCATTAAGACTGTTTGTTTTTATAACAGAAAAATGTGATGCCCAGCTACTGTATGTGCTTTTAGATATGTTTTTTATCGTGCCTCTGATTTAGCATCAAATGTAAAAAGAAAAGAAAAATGCTCTCCTGTACAAATGCTTGCCATTCATTTTGGCTATTAACTGAAGGTTGCTTAACAAGAGAGAATTAAGGAAACAGTGGGCATGGCACCTATATGAGGTTTTCTGTTATATATATTAATTGTTTAAGAAAATGTATAGTTAATGTTTTCTTTATAGTTCTTTGCTGGAGGAGTAAGATTGTGGCTCTTCTCTCTGTTCTCCTGCTCAAGCGCCATCTCACAATCTTATTTCACATTCTATTAGTGTTTTCCCATTCGTTCAGGCTTAACAAGCAAACCTATTTATTTCAAGTTAAGGTCTCAAATCTTTTGTATTATCAGACCTTAATGACTCCCTGTATTATAGTCATCAGCTGGCTTTATTTGTTTATAATCCGCTTGCTATTTCTTTAATTTGCCTATAAATCTTTGCTTGACAAATCATAGATTATAACCCACCTTAAACAAAGGACACGTTTGTTAACTAATTCGTTTACTATGTAAAAATAATCATTGGTATTTTATTCCCATGTTAACTTGATGGCAGTGGGTGGTTAGGGTCAGAGTTTTATTTCTGCTGTTTTCCAGAAGTTGAATAATGCATGTTTGTCTCTTACTCTGAATCCTTTGCTTGAAGTGTTTCATGATTTTCCTGCTTTACGATTCACTGTCAACATGATTTCATGTTATAAATTCAACATTTAATCATGTGGCAACAGTTCCTTTGTCTACTTTTATGTTAATGGTGAACGATGTGTTCTATGGTGGCCATGGTAGAATTTATATTTGTATTCCTCTCATCGTGATCAGGCACATGACCTATTACATAAATGACAGTGTGGTATATTTTTAGAGTGGAAAAACTACATGGTCTTATTGCTTCTTCACCAAACTAATGCTAATTAGCAGCTGGAGGCCCTTTCTCTATACTTAGGTTAAGGAAGTTAGTTGTACCAAGAGAAAATACTTTGACATTAATCATTGTCAGCTTTCAGCAATATTACACAGAGCGTAAAGTGGATTACTCTTCCACAGCAGTTTTTACTCGTTTTAAGCTCTTTAGCATCCTCTTAGTATTAGACACTATAGAAACAGATTGTCTTGGAGAAAGCGAAACAGATTTGATTTAATGCTTTGAGATGAAAATTTCACCCTTTTCATTGCCTGTGGGTCACAAGAAAGTAACAAATGTGCAAACGTTTTAAGGAAATTAACTAAAGGGGTTCTTTAAAATTTCAAATCCTTTATTCATTACTTTTTTAGTTCAAAGGTTTACATATTTGTATTGTCATGCAATGAACATATTTAAAAGTAATTCATTTGACAAGAACGCAACTGGATTTTTTTTGCCGACACTGGGTGTTATAAAGTAGGATAGAGAACCCGAATGGTTTACAACCAGAGAAGACAATTAAAAGGCAGATCGCTTTGCTTCTCCAACACTGGGCTCAGGGGCTTTCATAACCTAATTACATCAAAAATCTTTATATTAGACCGGTGGAGAGCATGTGAATCGTGAATAAATGAATGAAGATGTGCAGTTAACGCTCATCAGAATAAGGTGGAGAATGGCGGTATGATGAAAAGCACATGGAGATGGTAAAACAAGCGTGTGGGAGTATTTTGAGAGAGAATAGAATGGAGTGAGCAAGCTGCTTCAACCTGATAATGACAGAAGCTGTGAATGAATGAACGACCTGCAAAATCTTGTTGAATGTTTCGAAGGTAAGGGAGGATAATATGAAAGAGGGAACGAATGATGAAATAACCTTAAATGATTAAAGTTTAGAGTGTGGTGTATTTCATCTGACTAATTGTGCATATACTGTATGTTACTTAAAATCAAACACAGAAACATAATTGCGCTTTTTGTGAATACAGGCTGAAGTCTCAGTCTTATGAGATAATGAGCATCAAAGTTTGATTTCAATTCATTTCACTTTGATTTCAATCTGAAATGGCCTTTTTCAACGTTAAAGATATCAATGTTATATTTGCTAGTAATGTTCTTTACACGATGAAAAAATGATGAGCTGGGTTTTTACAGACAGGGTCACAAAGTATTTCAGATCAATTTATAAAAATGATTACCATCAAAGTGTAAATCTATTGAATATATATTGATTTTGGCCTCCTTTTGGATGACTTTATGTTGGCAAATCATATATTGACCTCAAATTCCGTAGTATTCGAACTCCAGCAATTTTTTTTTGGTTTTTTGTTTTAATGCTACAAAAATACATTTAAGCTACAGTACTACATCCTGTTTGTTACTTTAATTAAAATTGGTCAAATCTCAAATTTAAGTGGCTTTCTCAATTCAATTCTGCATTCAATCGCGAGAAACGCTCAGACACGTGAGAATCGAGAATCAGGTCATTAAAAGAGCTAGCGAGGATTTTCCCAGCAATTCACACTAGGGAAACTCGACAGTTAATCCTGAGGACTGTTTTAGCCCCCTTCATTCTCCCTTTGACTAATTTCTCAATTAACAGACACTATCTTGATTCTCACAGTGTGTTTCTGAAAACAGTTGCGTTGTTTAATGTGTTTACTAAAGAACACAAGACTTACTCTTTAGTAGAAACACACACGTATTAATATGTCTATTTATATATCAACTGAGGATTCAGTCTTTCTGTGACTTCAAGCTTAAGGCACAAGTGTGTAGCCATCAGTAGGTGTTCATGGAGGTGGTGATTTTTCATGGTGTTTGAATCTACTCAAGTTCATTTTATTTTTTAACAGTCCAGTAGTGTGTTCAGCTGAACCTTACGTATATAAAAGGTTGACAATGGCCTATTGTGTTTCATCCCCTCCAGACGAGCCTCTTATGATGTTCACGCGCGGATGTCTGGTTTGTCCGTTTGCATCTTTGAGCTTTCACCTGTCCCTCAACGGATCACAACAATTTCTAGCTTATGTCTTCTTTTCTCGCGTTATTTCAGCCGTCCTTTCACAACTTTAATTTTCTGTTTAAAGACAACTGGGTCGATAAATACTAGAAAAATAGATATATTTGTGAAATACAAACTTTGTAAAAAGATAAAAGGTGTTTTTGTCAATGAGCTGATGTTCTAGTAGTAATTGTTTCGGTTTTATTTATTTATTTTTGGGGGGATGGTAATGCAATGTTTCAAGTTATTTAGAGATCTTGACAACGTGGGAAGTGGCAGAAAAGAAACAAATTGTTATGTTTGCATGATTTCCTGTATTTTTCAAGAGAAGAATTGTATATATTGAAGTGGATGTTGCAAACAAAACAAAAATTAGGCATTCAGATATTTTCAGAATGTATCATCTTTTGAGGGTTGACGCTGAGGTTTATTTTACACCTTTTGGATGTGTAATACTGAACTTCCGTCTGGGGTCAAATTCTGAGCTGTCAATCAAACGCTTATTACAGTTTCATACTAAGAAACAATCTGCCTAATCAATGCCATGGGGAAGCTTTGTATTCTCCTACAGCTGCCAAGAATAAATACTTATATCAGTCGGTTTTGTTTAGTGCCAGAAAGAGCTCTATTCCTTGTGGGTATACCTCAGACGTTTTGTGAAAAAAGTGAGAAAGTGTAGCATGATTCAGCTCATCCACTGCAGAACTCAGTGCCACCCAACAGACTCCAGATCAATAAATGAGTTTATACAGCCCATCCTTCGCATTAACCTTGCAGGAGTCCCGTGGTAACCCTTTTGTCTGAAAACATCAAAGAAAAATATTTTCCTTTGCACGGCTGCATTGGACCAATGCTAAAACAAACATCAGTAAAGCACGCTTCAGTATTTCTGAGAGTTGATGGCTGGAACACATGGGCAGTGTAAAAGATGGTCTATTTGGAAGACTGAATTCTTTGGAGGATATAGAAGATGTCATTCTACGTTTCACCTGACTGACTTGGGAGACCTGCATTGCTTATTCAAGGCCAAAAGTCTACAACCCACAATGCCAAGATAATAATCTCAGGCTTTTCCATAATCAGGAGATGCTCTTCAATGAAGGTGTCTTGTAATGTTTAAATATGGATGATTGTGACCCAGAAGACATATTAAGGTGAGAGAAATAAGTCAGAAGAAACATTTAATGATAATTTATTGTGTTTTTATTGTACATTTCGGACAAACTTGCAAGTGGAAACCAAAGCTTTTCCATGGCAACTTTCAAAACAGTTCTTGTGAGTTACACACTATAATATTGGTAGCAGATTGTTATAAATGCAGGACTTTTCATAATCTTTTCAATCAATTTCAGCAATTATACAGAACTTCATCAATTATTTATTCTGAAAAATATCAGCTGTATATTTCTTTGCCTCTTTCTGTAATCTATGGAATGGATCTCAAAAAGGACACAATTGTATTGATGTGAGAAGAAAGCCTCTGTGAAGTGGTTTTCTTGCATTTATTTTGCTGATAATTAAATCTTACATTTTCTCCACCACAAATTCTGTACAAAAGTTCTAGTTCTATATTTGCAATAAATTTGTAATGAAAAAAGCTGCTGATGTAGTTGTCATTTCATGTATACAATATGAAAACTGGTTAGATTGCTATTGTACAGTATGAAGTACATGCACTCTAAAAAATGTAACCTTGATTTTACGTGAAATAATTTAAAAAAATGAGTACATTTTAAATCTGTGAAATCAATGAAATAAACTGTTTAAATGGAGTAAATGTAAGTTTAAAAAATGTTTGTAAATCTGAGAAACTCAAATATTTCTATTAGAATTCACCAAAAATATTAAGTCTATATTAAATATAATGTGTTAATTAAATACTTATTTTTTTCATTAAATAAACTTAAATAATATATGTACATTTTTGAGAAATTAACTGTTTTAAAACTGATTTTTAATCATTTTTAGTTCAATGATTTTAAAAGATTTTATTAAGTTAATATATTTTTGTGATATTTACTAAGCTCACAGAATTATTTTTTAGAGTGTATTCTACAATAGTTTCTTGTTTTTGTTTATTTATTTTGATTGCTTTACAATCTTTTTGCTTATCATCGATAAACAGGGACACAACTGTTAAAGAATAATTCTAGAAGTCATTATATACTAACAAAAGTATTATGCAGACTTTTTCTGTAATTTTCTTTAAAAAAGAAAGAAAAATCCGCAAAAAAAATGCATTGAATGTAACTTCTGAATTCAAACGGAATCGAGTGGATAATGAACAGAATGCACATCATTTAACAACCAGAAAGACCCAGGCAGCAGAAATGAGCCACAGTGAGACCATTAGTGTCAATAGATCCTTCCTTCAAACTGCTAAAAGACAGCATGCTTGTTTCTTCAGAGATACATTAAGTCATCAACACACAAAGCCCATTAAATTATGAAGCAATTAAAAGGTTGTGAGACTGCATGATTGATGAGGGACTAATACTGTCATGGCTTTGCCTCATTTAGTCATGTTTTTCTTGGTCCTGTGGCAGAGCCATGACAAAGCCTTTGGTTTTATGTGAGAAAGCCATGAGTTGTTTACGTTTTCACATCTCATGTGTTTTCTCGTGTCTTGTCATTGACCCCGCCCCTCTCGTTTCCTGTATTGCTTCCCTGCCGTGTCTAATGTTTCTCACCTGCCCCTCGTTATCTTCCTTTGTTTGTTCCCCTATAAAGGATCCTCATGTTTCATTGTCCTGTGCTCGTGGATTGTACTGTGTATGTACTTGTGGTCAGTGTTCCTGTTCATTGCCTTGTCTGTGGATTATACGTTTGTGAGTACCTTGTCTTGCCCTTGTTCCCCTTCTGTGTTTTATAAGACATTGTGTCGTTGTTTTATAGTTAGTTTATTTTGTTCCTGTCTTTTCGTTTTGCCCCCATGTGGGAAGTCTTTGTTTTATATATATATATATATATATATTCTTAGTTTCGTTTTTCCCCCATCGAGGGTGTTTGTTTTGTTAATTATTTAAATAAAGTCTTGTTTAACCCCTTCACGTCTGGCTGCCTGCGCTTGGGTTCTTCTTGCCACATCCGTGACAAATACAGCGGTGCCTATGAATGTCCTGGCCAGGATCAATCATTCAGCTATATGAGAGAGCCGAGGCATGCACCAACATCTCAAAAGAGGGAAAGAAAAAAACTGTATGTATGTGAACTTAGAAAAAATGCATGTGATCGTTGTGCATTTCAAGATAGCGTTTGATTCTATTTATAAACATGCCTAATGTATATAGACAGTATAGATATATATTATACTGTAGTGTTTATGTTAGTTCATGGTGTATTATCAGATACAACATTTGATATAAAAAATGTATTAGTAAATGCTGAAATGAACAAACTAAGATGATTAAATAATGCTGTAGAAGTATTGTTCACTGTTAGTTCATGCATTAACTATGTTAACAAATACAACCTTATTTTAAAGTGTTACAGCTATTCTAGATGTGGGGCCAAAAACTATGACTGTAGTTTACATACTGAGTTTGTGACTGAACTGTAATCAGACTTGCGAGACGTTTTGAATCATAGGTGCCATACAGTTTCAGAAACAGAGTCAGAGCGAAGCTGATTCATGGTTGACTTGTTCAAGCAGTAACCTTTGAAACATATGGAGGAAACCCCTGGAGGGCGGTGAGGTGAAGTGAATGTTCCACGGAAGACCTCATCAGTCCCTTTAATATTTCATTCCATAGAAAAAATGTGGGACTTCTGGAAATGTGTAAAGTATTTATTATCACCTTTCTGTACACTAATGCATTTGACAGATGCTTTAATCCAAAACAACATGGGCTATCAGTTTGTCATGAAAAGAAAAAGAAATATATTAGAGCATTACTGTATTTTTCTCTATAGGTGGTTTTATTTGTTGTGAGAGCATGTTCAGGAGCACGGGGTCAGTCATACCAGTCTCACAGGCCAAGTGCTTTATTTAGTTGCACAATGGCGGCTTGTACACAGCATGAGGTCAACAGATTTGCCCATAGCCATACAGTAATGCAAACCGCAGACTTCATGAATAATGAAGCGCAGCCCTTTAACCTTAATTTGATTATGTCCCCCATAGAACCATTAGCAATATTTCACCGAATATTCATCCTTCCCGATTATTGATTTAGTGTTCTAAGGTAAAACGGTCCTGAGGTAAAGCTGGGGTGTCATGTGATCCGCATCTGTACAGCCTGCAGCTCTGCTAACAGCTCTTTTTACTCCTGAGGGCAAAACAACACCTCAGTGACACCATACAATTACATTTACATTTAGTCATTTAGCAGACGCTTTTATCCAAAGTGACTTACAGATGAGGGAAACAATGGAAGCAATTGGAACGACATAAGGACAACAAAAAGCATTAGTGCAAAAAGAAAACTGGTCTCATATAGCCTATCACAGTATACAGAGCTAAGTTTTTTTTTTTTTGAAAGAGTAGGAAAGAGATAGAAGTCAGAACTGATCAGTGAGGTGTTGACATTACTCTGAATACAGCGTGTCATCACGCAAACCATTTTAGAGGCATGGACGCATTCATGCTTGTTCTCATGAAGAGATTAAGTTCAGGTTGTTTCTTCTTTTTTTCTCCATTAAATCTGAATGTTTACACTTGTGGCTTTCCTGTAAGACAAATGGCAGATTGATGCCTGAAATAATGGACACCTGAATGCGCTGTATGTCACCTTGGCATCTGTAAAGTGCATGTATATGTTTTTTAAACTGTTATAAACTGTTGTTGTTGTTGTTGTTTGAGCTGCATTACAACTATGTTTATTTAATGCACTTGTCTGTTACCCATTCACATACTGTATTATCTTGCCTTTTGTAAATAGTTTCTATTTATAATTTATTTTGATTTTTTTTACTTCATACACATTCTAATGGGTGACTATCACTGTACACTCACATAAATATCTATGAAAATATAATTTGTATATGCTTTAGATTGTGTTTGTTTATTTACAGTCAAGATTTGACAGCTCAGTTTAAAAACATGTGAAGTCAGTGATGTGGGTAACTTTGACACGTCAGCAAACACACATATGGGAAGAAGAGCTGTATTTATATTAAATAGGAGGACTTTTTATTTAAAACATCAGTTTGGCGAGATATGTGCACTTGTTCCCAACTCCACTTTATTGTATGTCCTTACTGTTTTGAGCAATAATTGGCAATGAATAATGTATGTTGATGTTCAGACTTTCATTTTTGCTATAATGTCAGCATGCACTCGAGCTGGTAGGGACACGTTTATCCAAAACCTGATCCATTATATCACAGCATGATCTGGAAATGTTCCAAAGAGCAACTTGTGGCAGCAATGGAAGGAAAACCGACCTTCTGTTTGAAAGAATTAAAGGGATAGTTCATCCAAAAATGAAAATTCTGTCAAGAATGACTCACTCTCTAGTTGTTCCAAATCTGTATAAATTTCTTTGTTTGGTTGAACACAGAGAAAGATATTTAAAGGAATGCTTGTAACCAAACAGTTCTTGGACCCCATTGACTACCATAGATGAAAAATGACAATGGTAGTCAAAAGTGCCCCAGAACTGTTTGCTTTACATTCTTCAAAATATCTGCTTTTGTGTTCAACAGAGTTGAAGTAATTGTTTCTTACTATGGTAGTCGATAGGGTCCAAGAACTATTTGGTTATAGGTCTTCTTCCAAATATCTTTTCCATTTCATACCATCTCCAAAATGGGGTATATCAAGTAGCCATCATAGATGTCTATAAAATGCAGAAAGGGAATCCTTTAGAAAGTTCAAATGAACCCTCCCTTTGGCTCTTGGTGTATTTTCATGCATCGCTGGTCGATTGGGTTCAGAGGAAGGCTGAACGGCTTGAAATTCTGTGTGTAAATGTTATGAAGGTAAATGGACCTCTCATCTCAGGTATTTCATGTTTGCCTTCAGTGACACCCACCAAACCCACTTGCAACCTGCTGAGTTAGCTACTATATTTACTCTCAGAGCGTTTGATATATATTGCAGGCAAAACTTAGTAGCACGCACAAATCTGACGAGTCTCTATATATTTCCACTATATTGTTTATACAATAAATGTGATATAAGGTGAATCTGTAGACTCTGCCCCTGAGCGTGACACGTAAAACCAAAATAAACTGTGATTGATCGGTTTGTATGTCAGTCTTGTCTAAGTGGGCGGGACATCAGACCTTTAGCTGACTGAATCTTGAGAACTGGCTTTAAGATCCTACCACACATAGTCACGAGGGCTGCATCCCTGGCTGGATTATGAATCATAAACACACTCCACTCCTGCTCCTCATTTGATTTTATATTAGTTCCACATAGTTTGAAAGCACTGTGGGTGCCTAAAGCTAAGACTTCAATTGCACAATTATTGGGGGAGTCTTTCTCAAAATCTTGTAATGCGAGTTAAAACAGAACATAGCCAGCAGTGAGTCCCTTCATCCTGCTAATGAGAAGTTGATTTCACAGTGCAGCTGCTGTTTTTTCTCAGAGTTAGTTTATGAACAATTTTTTTATGAACTTTATGCATAATCTCTTGTTATCTATATTATTATTATCTATCATTGTAATAACAAACCAATATGATGCTTTTGCTTTGTCCTATGAGGATTTGTAACAGGTGATTGTATTAACAATCACCCACTATACTGTAGCTCCACACCTTCTACTCTGACGATTTAGTTCAATAACTACATGCTCAAGAAAAGAAAGAAATTAATAAAAAGGAGCCAAGGACTTCTGCTTATGATAATTGTAAAGGGTGTTGAATACTGCAATGCTGTGTTAAACATTGGCAGGTTTAATGTACAGCTCATACCCATTGTTAATGACAATGTAATTGAATGTATATGTGAGTATATCTGATGAATAGAGCTGAGATTCATCCCAGCTCATGTAATCTTGTATATTCAAATTGTTCCCCTTTAGATTGACTTGGTTATACCATAATGGTTATACTGTATATACATAACAATACATTAGAGAGTGTGCAATAGGGGAGAGTAGGGAAGAACGTATTGCTTTTTGGTTATGGCTCAATCCCTCAAAAAATATTTGAGCTTGATTAATCAAAATTTTACCCAAGAAACACACGTCTCATGCTACAAATGAACTATTAAAGTTTCTAGAACTTACTGTTCCCGTACAATTACAGAAAAAAATGACAGAAGTGCAAACGTTACAACTTACCCCATTTGTGGGGTTCATTGTAACAGACAGAGGGTTAGTTGTAAAATTGTTTAAACACAAATAACTCAATATTATTCTGTCTATAAACTAGAGGTGGATATTGTCTGTACATCCGACTAAAATAGACAGATATCCACAGATCTATCATCAGAATTATAACAAAAAATCATAATTGTTAATTCCTCTCGCTAATATTGTAATTTCAGTTATGATTTTGATCAATAGAATTTACATTTTCATCCCGTTGTTTTGTATACATTTTCACACATTAGGATTAATTGTAACACATTTTTTCGAAGTCTAGTTAACAGTTGCTAGGACTGGCTTACATATTTCAATATGGTGCTATGTGTTAGGCAAGACAGTGATTAAGATAATATAAGGTTGGATTTGGTGACTTACACAGCCAAATGAGAAATCGAAAAAAAAAAATGATGAAGAAACTTACTTTCATACTGCATGCCAAAACACTCTTTTTCCAACATCTCTATGAAAATACATCAAAACTTTAAAAAAATCACAGATGATCGTCATCTGGCAATGAGAGAAAAAGAGCAAAAGCACAAATTGCTCGAAAATCCGTGTTACAATTAACCCTGCGTTACTTTGTGCCCGGGCTCCCATACATTGTTTTTGTTGTACGTTTAGTTTGAATTTTATAAAGATCTGACAGTTAATATTTATATATATTATTTTATAGTTTAAATTTGACCCCAGGCCTTACTTCCCATGCATGTGGCCTCCATCTTTTGGTCCTCTATCTTTCCTCAGGCCCTGGCTTATTGGGACATTAATGTTTTAGTGTTAACTAACCTGTTGAAATAGTCGTCTAAATATTTCATTTTTCCAACTCAGTGAAGAAAAACTTCAGAGAGAAGGAAAACTGTACTCAGCCCTGTCTGTTACATACTGTATTGAAAGAAAATCCCTCATTCTCTCATACTGGGACGGGACTTAGAGGTGTTGTCCCGAGAAATGTTAACCTTTTTAACCCTGAACTGTAAACTAGAACCATGTAGACAGCACTTACATTAAATTCTCTCTCAGTTTCTCTCTGGCCCTTAAAGGGATAATTTACCCCAAAATAAAAAAAACTCTGTATAAATTCTGTATAAATAAATGAAATTATTCACCCTCATGTTCCTCAAAACCTGTATATGATTATTTCTTCTGTGGAACACAAAAGCTATTTTGAGAAATATCTCTTTTGTGTCCATACAAAGGAAGTCAATGGGGCCAATATTGGGTTACCAACTTTCTTCAAAATATCTTCTTTTGTGTTCTGCAGATGAAAGAAAGTCATACAGGTTTGAAATGACGAGAGGGTGAGCAAATTATGACAGAATTTGCATTTTGGGGTGAACTATCACAACTATCACGGGTCCTGCATTATTCATCATGCTCCCATCTCACTGTCATCCAGTGTTTTCTCAGAAGTGGAAGTCCTGAAGACAAGTTAGAATGAAAGATGATGACACTGAATAATAAGAAAAAATATACAAAAAACAAAGAAAAAAATTTATTTGAAAAAACTACAGTTGTGAGGTGATGCGTAAACCCCCAGAACAGTATGCTATAATCACATCGTTCCTCGCATCAGTCGTGTACACAATCCTCTTTGCATTTATGTTTATTTACTTCATATTCCCAGTGTATACTGTGTTAGATCAATTTAGATCAATTTAAGCAGGTTACAGATGGCTAAATGCTCAACACGTTGTTTTTTCTTCGTGGCGATTATAAATGAGTCTCTTTCTAGGAGTTTAAACTAAATACATGCTGAAAATATCCTGAAAGAAATCCAGGTAACTAAAGCCTTTAAAACCCTTCTGTCTCAATAAGTGTTTAACCAAGTCAAACTAAAACAAAAACACAAAGTGACTGTCAATGATTAAACAGCAAATGAAAACTGAGCCAATGAAACTGACTTCATTACTGCTTAGACAATCCACCTTAATTTATGAAATCCTGCAGCAAAGCAAAACCAGACACCAGGAAAACATTATTTCTCCAAAGGTCTTGAAAAGGAACCATTATTGCTACTTGCCAAGGTTATGAAGGACTCTGATAATATCTTCAGTTTGCAATTGAAAGTAATTATAACCAATATAATTATAACTTATAATTATAACCAAAGGGTATCATCAATTCGATGACACATCATGCCATTTTGAGCCCAGCCAATTACTAACTGAAAAATGAATCATTCTGAAAATCATTCGCATTCAAGATGAACAGTGCGGGACCAAATGAAAAACAAACACATGGTTATTAAAAAAATGCATAAGGAGCAGTGTGATATTTTGCTTAACTCTGATGAGGTTGTTGGTATTCGGCTCATGCCAGAGTTCATTAGGTGAGCGGTGAGAAAGAGGAGGTTCTCTGCACCTCACCTGCACACTGGAAGCAGAGTTCATCTCCAGAGCTGTCAGTTCCCTCGGGTAAACACAGGCCACACTGTTCACAGGGAGTGAGAGCAAATGAGTAAAAAAAGATTGGGTTGCAATGTAACAACATATCTTCTTGACTCTTTTATTCATGTCGTTCACTACAGTATGTTAATAATGAATAAATGAACACATTAGAATACACAGAATCAAAAGACAGTAAAGTAATGGTATCATGTTGTAATACCAGGGTACTTTTGTATAACTTCACACTTTTAAAATTGATGTACTGTGGTTTACTTTGGATTGCCTAAGACACATTTCTCTCTTTGATGTAACTTTGAACTTCACTATAGTAAACTGTATTATACTGTAATATATTACAGTATTACCACACTTATTTAATGTACACTACAATATGTTATACTATTAACAATAGTAATTGGATAAATTGTAGCAAATACTGTAGTGTACTTTAATATTTACTATGCTAAGACTAAAAAACACTATTGTCTAAAGGGCAATTCACATTTCGTGTCTTTTGCGAGCGCAAGTTCGTTATTGTAGACACACGGCAGGCGCGCACAAATAGGGAGTGCAGCATTTTTTTAGGCACGTTGGCGCCGCATCGAGATGGAAATACTTCAACTTTACAGAGTGCCACGCGCGCACCACGGGTCATTTGACTAGAGAAAGCGGTTTTAGGCCATGTTTACACGACGAAAAACGGAAAAGGTTTTCCTTTGCGTTTTTGAAAAGTTTCACGTACACATGACAGCGTTATCAAAACTGTCTGCATTTACACTGATCCAGGATGACGGATAAAACCGCTGTAGTATGCACGCCAGGCCAGTGGATGGTGATGTTGTTGTGTAAAGAAACAGGACGTGCCTTGGCACATACAGTACACATGCACAGTTATAAGGCAAAAGTGTTTTTTAATACCGTTGGTCGACGTATATGTGTGTTTAAAGTCTGGTGAATGTAAATAGTGTGTCTCCGCTGGTCTTATTGGTGCAGCAAATCCACATTTTGCTGGGGAAACGTTAATACATAGTCGAGCAACGAGAGCTCGCAGTACGGGAAGCCGCCATATTGTTTTGGCTATACTCGCGCAAACGAGCGCGTAATACGCATGCGCGTGACATCATCATCATCGGAAAGTTCCGTCTTGCAGTTTACAAACGAAAAAGGCGCCGTTTTCCAAAAGTTGCACTTTGAGACCCATCTTCAAAAGTTTGTGTTTTCAGTCCCCCAAAACGCCGCTTCCATCTAAACGAACGGCCAAGACGCATACATTTTTTGCGTTTTCAGTTGAAAACGGTCTCGTGTAAACGGCTCCTTAGACGCAAAATGTGAATCGCCCCTAAGACTTTTCGTAAAGTTTACTATAGTAAATACTAAAGTAAACTAAAACATTTTTTCACGTGATAACTAATTCAAACATGCAACATATTTCATTTATGAAGTAAAGTTTATAGAAGGAAATGTTAAGCTTACTTTAAACGTGAAGCTAAAAAGGCCAGTAGGCAGCAATTTTTAACTGAGTCAGTGAATCATTCAACCGATTTGTTAAAAACGCCTGATTTATTCAAGAACGAAGCAAGTGTCTTGAGGAATGACTCACTGAATCGTTGGCCATTTCTCAATTCTAAGAAAGCAAAGAACAGTCGTGGGGACCGGTCTAACGAGGCAGACTCGGAAGAACGAACTTGGATGGACGCGCCGCAGTGACGTCAAGCGGGTTCCGTACGCGCGTAATGCTGCATTCGATGCATCCTTGATATCGAGAACACATCTGGCACACTTTCATGCGTTCTCTATTCTTGAGTATTTGAACCAGACTATGACGGTTATTGATGACATAGAGCGAGAACACGAGGACACAAGACCGCTGAAGAACGCATATTGAGAAACAGCCGTTATCTCGTCTAAGTTGTTCAAAACACAGATTCATTTAGGAGAGAAACACTGCAAAAAGGCACATGTACTGTAAGTGCTCAAATAAACCTTGATGCGCATAATGCATACTAACGGTAGGCTGCTACAATACTACTTTTAAAAAATTGTGCAAACCTACCAAGAAACATATCCAATACCATGGCATTCCTTGAATTGTTTAAGATGTTTAAAATAAAACAAGATGTGCAAAGTGATATGTTGATCACACAAAACAAGGTCAAACTCGATCCTGAATCGAAACAAAAATATATACTTCTCAAACTTCTACCACCCATGCAGAGCAGAGAGTGGGGCGACCGCGATGGCATATGAAAGAGAGAACTGCCCGAGTTCTGTACAGTTCGTGAAGACTGATGAAAGCCGTGGTCATTTCTAATGACAGCGGAGTCTCAGGAGAAATGATGAAAGCTTTTTAGTGAAGAGCTCTCTATCACCCACTCCCAGCACCAATAACAACACTATGAGAACCTAATTCATTATTCATAATTACTCATAATTACATACTCCAGAGAGACGTACAATGTTTCTTTATCATTCCCTCTGTAACTTCATGCACTGCTCTTCCCACTAAGACATCTGAGAGCATCAAGACCTCTTGGGTGCCCATGGAACTGAAGCGGATGATGAAATGTTTAATATTACTGGCTGAAACTTTACGATCTTCAGAAGCACAAAAGAAAGTGGACTATAGAGATGTAGGTTCTGTTTGAAAACACATAAGAGTGAGTTCTAGCATTGGGCAGGTTTCTAAAACTGTCACGGCTTGATCAACAGTAATTGTGAGTTATGAAATGTGCAATGTTGTAAAATAACCAAACCAAAATAGGGTCAGACTTGAAAACCAATGGTTGTTTTGAGGTTTTTTATTAGTTAGCCTATTTCCAAATCCCAGTGACAAACTGGGTGACTAATAATAATGACTTATGACAAACAAAAAAAATCTGGAAATTTGGAGATAACAAGGTTTTAGAAGGACAGCCACAATATACTGCCAAGAAGGAAATTCATAGATTCTAAGAGTATCCTTCATCTTTTTGTTTGAAATTCAAAATTGCTTCTTTTGTGTTGCCTTAGGCAAAAAAAATTGTGTTCCAACTGCTAAGTGTTAAAATGTCAGGTCTGACAGAAGGGATAGCATGAATATTCTTGCCCCCATTATTGCAGTGTAGCAGATGTGTATACAGCATACAACAGCTACTCTCAGCAATGCTGTTCTATGTAATGCGAATAATAATAATACTGTCCCATCAGTAATCATAATATTGCTGTGAATTATTTAATGATCTAATTACAGTTTTCCTGTGACAATTGAATATGAACGTGTTTTGTGTGTCAAAGAACATTGTTTCTAAACAGATGATGATGAGATAGTACTTGGAATTCCCCTGGTTACCCCGGTTACTAAGGCAAGTATCACTTTTGCAATTAGTTTTTTTCTGTTTGATATTAGTGTTTCTAAACGATCTGCCTTTTTGCCTGGCAGACGATAAAATTGGTAACATTCATTATTTCAATTGACACCCTAGCCACATAGAAGCACTTTAGCAACTGCTGCAGAATCAACATGTTTACAGCATAATATTATGCACTACTTCTGGGTTTTGCCCGTAGCGCTCTTGAATATATTCTTTGTATTCTTGGTGTGGTGTTTTGTGCTGATTATTCAGAATATAAAGGATGGAGACAGCAGGTGCACGTGATGCTCCAAGAAACAGATAGATCACTTTCAATGCATTTGCATTTAAATACACAGTGTTCAGACTAACATTATATAGGGCCTGATGCAGCATATTGTTGCTAATCCTAGATCAAAGAAAGATTACTCACTTTTTTTGAAGTATAATTCACTTTAATTTCATTTAAGCATAATTCACTTTAATTTCTTAAGTAAAGAGGGGTCACTGTCATTTTTGACTGTGAAAGGCCTTGGGCCTTTCATTTTAGATTCGAAGAACACATCAAAAGACGTGTCAAACTCATTATAATCTTTCATTATCACTTCGAGCAGGCAGCAGACATAGACATAAACTGCAAGAGCATTTTACATTTAGAGAACTTCATTAGAAAAGCATTTCCTCAATACATTAGACTTTGCAACTGTTCTAATGGGCCAAAATGGTGTCGTGTTTATCACAATACTACCTTCTGCCTAGGCATTAATTGTCTCTATGTAGACAAACATTTTATAAACAGATATTTTGCCATGCTGGATTTATGAAGATTTACAGAGCGGATCATTAAGGCGGTTCTGGTGAGGATTGATGGAAAGGACATTTTCGCATTTGTTGTCATTTTGTTGTAAATGGGACGTCCATGGCATTATGCTAGTGAGGAGCTAATGGAAGTGTTTTGATTGTTGTGCTGATGTTTGGGGAATGTTTGTTGCTTTAAATCTAACATTTGTGTACATTTGCTATTGAAATGACAAATAATGCTAAACACAGACCCTTTAATGTGTATTCATTAAAAGTATATTTTGCTCTTTAAAGGGGTCATATGGCGGAAGTACGTGTTTTTCTGTGTTTTTGGTGTGTTATAAGCAGGGCCACACGGAATCCGCGCCCGTAGCTCTGCGGAATGGATTTTAGCTCCCGTCATAGTTGTATTTCACTATATGCGGCGCAAAGCGATGACAACATGATATCATTAGGCTCGTTTGAGATGGCCAAATTCTGCGCAGAACCGATCACCGGTGATCGGCGCGAGATGCATGCCGGTAAGAAATGTGTCCGAGTTACGTCCGCCTTGCTCTGATGTCATGCTGACGTGTGTCAAAAAACTCTCGCGACGGCCAGGCGGCTGTATCGGATTTTTCAGTCGGGCGCACTTGCTCTCCACTGACTGCGCTGATGAAAAGCACTCAAATAAATTTTGAGATTTATATGTGGAAAAAACACACCTATGTGAAATATATAGTCCTCATAACCACCTTGATGTAAAAGCAGTTGCAATTCAATTGCATAGATTTCATCAGAGATAAAAAGCGCATTTTTATTAAAGTATAACAAAAACATTACAAATCAAGATGGTATACAGTTTACATTCAAAAACAGACAAGAAAAAATAATAAATGATAATACAAACCAAACAACAAAGACAAAAAAGAAAGAAAGAAAAAAAATCAAAATGTTCAATCCATCCATATCAATAAATTCAAAACAAGAAATAGTATTTATATAATCGAATAAGTCTAACAAAATTCCAGCTTTTTATTATTTGCTTTTGACAGCATTTTTAAATATTGTCCCAAATAATTCATAAATACTACAAACAATTAAAAAATAATCTTAGCTAACAAAAGTAAGTTATTAATATTTAAAAAAAAGTTTGACCTCCTTTTTCACAGTTTCCATATTACAGTTTTTATAAACTACATGTTAAATTCACAACATTTTACTCATTTAACCACAATTATTGCACTTTGTCCAGGAATTAAAGGAAAACATGCTCTGAAAAATATAGGGTCTGTGTTTTCTGGAAATGAGTTACAGAATTTACACAATATAGGAACTCCCCAGAAGGATAAATATCACATACAATTTTGAAATGTATTTTTTGGGGGGGGGGTAAACTGGAAACTTGAAATCAGAGGTTCCAAGTTTAAGCATCCGTTTGTCAAAGAACGTATCAAAATTCTTTCGTACAGCCGACATGGTTGAGAGTTTGCCTAATATAAGTTTATGAACATTTCTCACTTTTAAACTCAGTTGGCCCAAGAAAAACGCGATAAAAAACGTGAACGCGATCTATTCCATTACTGACGTTTTCCAGTCGACTCGACAGCGCGATTTGGGAAGTGTCCATCTTGCCTGCGCTGTTTTCACTCCTCCCCTTACTGCAGCCGCCTACTCTCGTCTTCTTTTCAGGCGAGGCAAGGTGCATCTCAAACAAGCCTAATGTTCGCTGGTTTTTAAGAAGTTCACAATTTATGGTAGTTTATATATTTTTATTTATATGTGATAATGAAAACACCTAGGTAAAATCGTATACTATAAAGGGATGTTTTAATGTAGCCTAATTAGGGCATGTGCTTTATTTTATTTGTTTCGTTTAAATTATTACTTGTTTAAGTCCTATTTGTTGTCATTTTTACTTTATTGTATTTTATGTTGGTGTAAATTTTTATTCAACAACATTATTCCATGAAATAAGCCAATCCATCAAAACAAATGCTACATGCACACATATAATTATATTATATTACACTGTACAGCATGTTAACATGATGTGTTGCTTGTTTCTTACACCATGTAGGCTACATACCTCCACATGCCTTTTAGAAAGTCTGAAATGACTTTGAAAGTCAGAAGGACTGTACAAAATGACCACTTCAACAAAATTACGAATTCTAGGGACGTTCCTAGCAAAAAGACAAACATTTGTTATTAGGGCCACTGTGCCTTAAAAGCAACTTTTAATAATTTTAATAATAGATAAAAAGATTGTCCTCATCTTCATGTAAAAATAGGGGTATTTCAAGTGCATCTGCTTCGTCCGCGATAAAAAACGCGAACGCGATGTCTTCCATTCCTCACATTTACAGGAACACAAAAAAGCGAGATTCGGGGAGTGTCCGACTTACAAGCTGTTTTTTGATTCCTCCCCTTACTGCAGCCACCTACTCTCGTCTTCATTTCAGGCGAGCAAAGGCGCATCTCAAACGAGCCTAAGGTTTCACGAGAGTGTTTGATCTCGCGGTGACATGATGTCACACTCGATCGGTCTGCACTGCACACGGCTCGCGCGCGCCCACTTGAGTCTAAAGGCTGTATTGATTGCCATTAAGGTTTTTTATTGAAACGAACAATTTGGTTATTTGAAATGAGTAAAATAAAATTCACAGTGGAAGAGTTAAGAAAACATGAGGCTAATTTGTTTCCTCTTTGATGCTGATTGCAAGGTTGAACACTTGAGATTATAAATGATTGAAAACAATTCTGGTGTTTGCATTTATATTTAAATTACTTGTTTTGTTGTGTTTCTATCAGACTGTTTTGTAATTAACTTTAATAAAAAATTTAAACATATTTCTGCATCCTTTTTGTGATGTACTATAAAAGAGACATGGCTTTGTATTGAAAACTGGTTATTATGTTGGCTTGACAGAGCCAACATACTGATCTTGTATCTAAGCTTATTATTATTCTTCTGATCCCCAAAATTTCTGACTGCTACTCCTCCTACATCCACCAAATTTTCCACAAACCTTCAGTCTGGTCTGACTTGAGTTGCTATATCTTTTCTAACTGATCCGGGTTCTGGTTTTCGAAAACGGGACTCTCAAATCCACCTAATTTCCCATAGACTTAACATTGCGACAAACTTTGACGGCTCATAACTCAAAGTGAGGATGTCGTAGAAACTTGCGAGTTACCACGTTTGAAGAAGCTGGCAGGCTCTGTAAGAACATCACTCACAATGGGGTGTAAGTTGTACCCCTGGGGCGTAAGAGCCCCCCAAAATTCCCCATTGACTTATAGTGGGACAGAAAACATGCCCATATAAGGCGTCATAACTGTCCCATGTTGAATAACTTCGCAGTACAACCACTTAGAGACAAGGGGGTAGGCTCATTTTACTCAGGCAACCAATCAGTGTCCCAGGAACTTCCTCAAGCTACGAAGCCACGCCCATAGCAACCATTTACAGCAACCTAGCAACCGCTCCCATAGACTCCCATTATAAAAAGTCCAGATGGATATCTTTGCAACACAGTGTCATAGAGACAATGGGGTGGGCTCATTTGGCTCAGGCAACCAATCAGTATCCCTGAAACTGAATTACGCTACGAAGCCACGCCCATAGCAACAAAACTTGTTAGCCTAGCAACCGCTTAGCAAAACCTATATCTCTTCATCAGAACATCGTAGAGACACAGGAGTTGGTTTGTTTCACTCATAGCTTAGAGCATCATCAATTGGCATATACCAAGCCACGCCCATAGCAACCAAACAGGTTAGCCTAGCAACCATTTAGCAAAACCTAAATCTCTGCATCAGAACATCGTAGAGACACGGGACTTGGTTCGTTTCACTCATAGGTTAGAGTATTATCAGTTGCAGATGCCAAGCCACGCCCATAGCATCCAAACAGGTTAGCCTAGCAACCATTTAGCTACACCTATATCTCTGCATCAGAACATCATACAGACACGTGGGTTGGTTTGTTTCACTCATAGCTTAGAGTATTATCAAGTGCAGATGCCAAGCCACGCCCATAGCAACCAAACATGTTAGCCTAGCAACCGATTAGCAATATGTATATCTCTGCATCAGAACATCATAGAGACACGGGAGTTGGTTCATTTCACTCATAGCTTCAAGTATTATCAATTGCAGATTCCAAGCTACGCCCATGTGTCGTTATAATCATGCTAGTAACATACTAATCATGCTAACAACATACTAAGCCCGGTTTTAACACACTGGGGTCACATAATTTTTTCCATCATGTTAGAAAAAGTTTAACGATAAAACCTTTCAAACTATTTCAAACTCTTCAGGACAGGCTTTGTCAAGCCAACATAAAGTTTGTACTCAAACTGTACTATCTACTTCCAATTACATTTGTATTGTAAACCTCAAATAAAAATTCTTATTTTTGATTATACTTATAATTTTTTCAAGGCCCAATCCCTCAGCTCTTTCTAACACATTAAAAATCTATTCCGTAGATTTTTCAAAAAATTCTGCACGGAATTAATAAAAAAAGTCTGCAGAATCCATCTGGCCCAGGTTATAAGTTGCCCATACATGTATTAGACACGTAAATTGTACAAATGAAAGTGTGGGAACAAAAGATGCATTCTATCTAAAAGCGAATGCTCACCCAGACTTGCCTGAAACGCCTCGTGTAACCACACCCCGGCGAATCTACGTAACTTCGTAACATGATTTGACTAAGACCGCCCAAATCTACACGTAGTTAAGGTGGGCGTAATTGTAAATCTCATTGTATCACCTGTTCCGAATATGGTAAGAGGCGTTACATTTCCGTGAAATGCTTGCAGTATTTGACCAATCACTACGCACTGGTGAACTGGCCAATCATAGCACACCTCGCTTTTCAGAGCGATGAGCTTTGTAAAAAATCTGTGCATTTCAGAGAGGCGGGGCAAAGAGGAGATACAAACATGCACGGTATGTGGAAAATACCATGTTTTTTAAACTTTAAATGGTGTATACACATTGCGTTGCATCTAAAACAAACAATAATATTTGTTTTAGCTGCGCAATATGACTCCTTTAATATATTAAAATGCACGTGGTGGTGATAAATGTTCAGCTTTCAGCTTCATACTAAATCAAAAGTATAGCTTGTTTATGAATAGCCTCTTAAATATAATTATGTATATGTAAATCTGAGAACCGTGGCATGGATGCAATATTTTGCAAGATGTCTAGCCATGCCATGATAGCGGCAGTAAAGGGAAGTAAATAAATAAAAAATAAAAACACACTGTGTAACACGTAAGTGTGTCTAGTAAAAGAATGGATCTAACATTTTTTATTTTTTATTTTACACAAATAGTGAAACTGTGCCTCTTGGGACCTGAATTTTAATATTCACCGTCTAGAAGTCCTACCAGCCAATCACCTCAAACATCATGCATACTGCAGACTGCCGAAAATCTGCTTTCTTTTTGGATCCTTTCTTTTTTGTGATATTACATAATTGAAGGGTGTGATAATTTATAATTCCCAGATTATCTTTTGAATAGTGTCGGCCTCTGGAAGACAGAAAGGAAACTTTAATGATGCCCCAGGCTCGGCAAAGGCATCTTTCACAGTTTTACACTCTCTGTGGAATATCACCCGCCAGGATGCTGGACTTAAACAGACGTCACAGCAAGATGCATGTGTCTGTGTGAGGGGACATAGAATCTACAAAGTTATGATCGTGCATGCACTCGACGTGTGTTTGTTTCAGTATTGACGGCTGCATTTGCATAAAAATCATCAGGACTCACCGATGTCAGCGTTGACTAAAATAAATGGAATCGTGCACAAGGCTTAATTAATCCCCATTTTCAGACAATAATGCCAGTCAGACACTGACAATGCTGCACGCTGGAGAAAAGTTCTGCTGTCAATTAAAGATGTATTAAAATGCAGAAATACATCTCCATAGATAAATTTGTCTTCTTCTGTTTTGTTTTGTGCACAGTGAATCAGATTCATCATTTATAGGTGAGGAAGGAAAGGCTTTTATCTTCCCTGTCTGACCCATCATATTCTCACTGTGCTCAACATCTCTGACGTCCTGTGATGTCTGTACTCTGGCACGTCCAATTCCTTAATTCTTGAATTCTTACGTAATATAAATATAAATACACTACCTCATTCAGCATCGGTCTGCCCCTCTTCAACTACCTCTTCTGACAGGTTAAAACAAAGCCTGCTCTCTTGTCACTTTAAACAGACTAATAAGCTCTTTGCACTACCTCACATCTGCACTGTTGTATATTTCACTGGTTTGCGCTCTATCTGCCATTACCCATCTTCTTTTCTCTTTTTAAATATCCCTGCTTGTAATAGTTGTATTTTACATATATTTAATAATCTGTATTTTTCAGGGTTTTTTTATATATTTTTTTATTGTATAAAATATGTATGTACTGTACATGTGGCAGAATTGACAATAAAGCAGACTTTTTGACTTTGATATAAAGCTCTGTTCCAAACTAATGCCTGCTTTTGTTTTCTATTAATGTTCAACTTTAATGTTCCGCACAATATGTGCCAGTTATGGCCATGTAGTTTTAACCACATAGACGTCTGTTACATTTTCTAGTCATCCGCTGTGACAGCATGGTTATATCCAGATAACAGACACATAATCAAAGTTCTCTTTGATCGCTATGAAAAGCTATTAATTTTTTTGTCCTCTCAATCATAACCCCGTATAAAGTACACAGGCTTTAGCCGGCCCTTCCATTTCTATTAATAAATGCTGAAGTGTTTACCTTAGTCTGAAGGACAGTTTAGAAAATAGCAAGAAAACTACTCAAAAGCCTCATTTGTGGAGGTTTAGACTAAAGCATGAAAACAGATGCTTCTCTGGTACTGGAAGTGATGTGGACACAGATCTGAGAAGGACATTAATTGACAATTTTTTCTCCTTTTTATTTCATTCAATAAATTCAAAGGATTATTTTATTTATTTATGGATTTATGCCTTTATGGATAGATAAAAATGACTATGTTAAGGACTATGGATTCAGAAATATACTGCGCCACATTGGTGAATATATATATATATATTTCTGGTTATAAATAAGAAATAATTGACTCTCGACCATTGAATTATTAAAAGTAATGTTGCCATCCATGGACCATTACACCATGCGTTTGCATTCATTTTTATTAATTCAGGGGTCCAGAATGAATTATTCTGCTTATGTACATTTGTAAAAACACGTTTAAATATTAAAGAATCTTGGTTTTTGATTATTTGGTGTATCTCTGCTACGTTTATTAATAGTGTCAAACATGTATCTTTTTTATTGGTTGTTTTTTCTTGTCTTTTAGTTCTTGTATCGATTGGTGTTTTCATTACAGGCTCTTATCAGTGATATAACTTAACTGGTTTCCCTCCCATCTCATCTCAAACTGCTGCAACTGAAGATCTTTTTAAGATCTTTTTTATCCATTTCATTCGAGGTCTGTTTTTTCACAGGTAACTACAGCTATTCAGCGTCCCATTCATTCAATTACTTTATACTTCACCTCACGACAGAGATGAGAACTTCTGTCTCTTTCCTTAATATGACGTTCAACTTCATATTTCAAAGTCTTTCATTCAGAGGAAATACGTTCATCAAGTCTATCTCTAGAGAATCACCCCTGTCTAAACCATCACTCAACATGCTTCAGCTATGCTTCCTTCATTTGTCACCAGCTATTGATTTGCAGTTCTGACACAAACTGTATTTGGTCGTGTCTGCCACATCACTCACTAGTCTCAAACAGGTCCAGGATCAGTACTGTGGCCGACTTGCTGTGTGTTCATCGCATAAAAGTTAGTCTTGTCTTGCAACAATACAGAAATAGTTTAAGCAAAATCATGTCTTTCCAAACCTGCATGCTTATTTCAATTGTCAGACTTCTGTTGTCATGTCAGACCCAGCAGTGAGCGTCCAGTATTATCATTCCAAAGCTGATTCATAGCATGAAATAGTAGAATCAGTTGGGGTATGATTTGTATACTATGAATGCAGGAATGACGCTGAACTCTTGACCTGCTTCTTTAGGACTAGAAATCCAGCTTTGCATGCGCAAATGCCCTCAGAGCAGTAAAAGAAAACTGTTATTTGACAATTCTTTGTGTGTCGCACTCAGACAGATGGAGTACGGACAACTGTAATCTGCTGAAGGATGACGGATTAAAGCTTGTCAAAGCCCATCATATTTCTTCTTGTGATGTTCAAGTACGAGAACACCCGCAGCTTCTGGGAATTTATACACTGATGTAATCGCCCACACGGTTTACCTAGAGAGTATCTGACCACTGGCCTAGTTCTCTGTGTCAAGGGACAGAAGGACTCAAATGCTAGGGTTTCTCAGAAGCAAAGAGTTTATTAACAGAAACAAACAAAAGCGAAGTCAAAAAACAAACAGCACGGCTGAACAGAAAGTCTGTAGAAATGTCAGAACTGAAAATAAGACGTGCGCTCCCTGCACCAAAGTCCGCCGTGAAGGCAGTGTGCTGAGCAGCTGTTAGAAGTGACTCAGGCGCTCTCCTTCTAGCCACACTGTCCGAAGCCGGGTAGGCTAAATTCTCATCTTTGAATCCTGGACAGAGTGTGAGATGTTTAAACCACAGGAAACCAGACGGATTACAAACGTCACATAAAACGAACCCACACAGAACGAAGGCCGGGAACAGGATTAAATAGGAGGGAGAAAACGAGTGGCAGGTGTGGGCAGATGAGGCGCACAGCGCCGCGAGTGAGGTTGATTGATGTCGCGCACGAGGGATGGGTGACAGGGCCAAAACAAAGTACCACGTGTCGCTGACAGTGACAGCACACGGGAGAGTGGAGGAAGAGAAACAAAAACAATGGGTGCAAAAAGTGACTATTTGACACTCTGATCCTTGCGCATAAACACACATTTCCATTGGTAGTCATATTATTACCACCCTGCAAGCTCCTTAAAGTGATAGTTCACCTAAAAATGAAAATTCTCTCTTCATTTACTCTGTATGAATTTCTTTTTCTGCAGAACACAAAAGAAGATATTTTGAAGAATGCTGGTAACCAAACAACTGCGGTATCCATTCACATCTATTACAGACAAAAAACTAATGCAAGTCAATGCACCACCGCTAAAGGCAGAATTTTCATTTTTGGCTTTAACCAACACAACCAGCTTCACTACAAAATTTAGATCCACTAGTTTGAATAATATGAAAAATCCTGATGGACTATGCTGCCTTTTTTTAGCTGGCTAGAATATGTTTTCCTGCATTGTGAAGACATTTCCCATAATGTTGTTTAAGCCATAACACACACACACCCATAAAACAGCAGGGTGAGATTGTGAAATCTGTAATGTAATGTAATAGGCAAATTTTTCAATGTATTAAATTCTCAGTCAAAAGCATGCACATTGTTTTCAAAGATCTTACAGAGCATTTTTCTTTCACTGCCTGAGCCTGATTGTCAGAATGAATAGCAATGATTAGCATGTGCAGAGACATGCACGCAGATCAGAGGGCAGATCCGTGTAGCGCTTTTACTAGCTTGTATTGAAGGAACATTTGAATAGACAGACGCTCTGTTCAGAAAGAAATACTGGTGTATTGCTTACTGAAACTATGCAGATACTGTATTGTGCCTAGTGTGCTATTGCTATCACATGACATCACCACATCGCATGTCAAAATTAGCAAGTGCCGTTTAGTTTTTATTTCAGTTTCATTTTGAGGTAAAATGTTTTAACTTTTGGCTCTAATCAAATAAGCCAAGGAGATCATGATCAATATTAAAGCAGGTTAATCTGTCACTGTCAATATAGAAGGAAAAGTGAAATACATTGCATTCTGGGATGCAATAATCCATGAAGTGTGCTCTGGTTGTATACTACAATGTATCATGCAATTGTTTCATTTCTATAATACATTTTATTTTATGAACCGTTTATTTTTCATTGTTGATAAGGGTCTTTATTTACCCATTTTATTTAATGATTTAGTTCAAAAGCTGCATATAACTTTTTCTTTTGTTGAACACATAAAATATTTGAGAAATGTCTCAGTGGTTCTGTGTCCATACAATGGAAGCTTGAGCACCTGCCTCTTTGACCCTTAATGCCGAAAGTGCCCTTTTGTCAAGGCAAAAAAATATTATTTTTTGTAATTAAAGGCCATTTTCTGAAGGCCTGCTCAATCTAACTATTAGTAAAATTAATTAATAATAATTGAACCCTAAATAAATGACTCACGTGATGACCTTTCACCTGACGACCCCATCTGACTGGGACGACTCCTCACGTTCAGGCGCCTTCAGTATCTTAGCGCATTTCCAGGATAGCCTAGTACATATTTTTCACGGCTGCCGGGTAAGTGGTGTTTTCAGCGGAGCGCTTGTTTACATATTAGTGTATTTATTATTATTATAAGTAGTATTTCACAAGTGTTTTGTGTGTAGCCTGCTCTGAACTGACGTGACGTTAGCTAGCAATATATAAACAGCACGTTCACCTCTTGAATCGATGTTTGCTGTTTGGGGGAGAAAAGTTTCATGGGCGTCGAGGGATCTGGGCCCGGTTGCATAAAGCACCTTAAGTGTAATTTTCCCTTAAGTGTGTCCTTAAGTATACCTTAAGTTTTACTAAAGTTATTCTCCTATTGTCTTTGGTAAAGGAAAATCACCCCTTAAGTGTCATACTTAAGGGAAAAACTTAAGGTGCTTCATGCAACCGGGGCCTGGTCTTTTTATATTATTTGACTAAAACTATTAACACTTTGAAGTATTATTATTACTACAGTATTTAGAGTAGAATAACAGTTACCTTCAAAACACTGGTAAAACGGGCTTAGGCCATGTTCATACATTACTTATTTTTTGACAAGAAAAAGTTGACAGGCGCTTTTTTAGTCAAAAACGCTGGCAGCGTTTGGTTACAAATATCAGCAGAACGCCGTGACTTCGGAGGCACGAAGGCAGTCCAGAGAAACAGATAGACAGCGTAACAGAAGTCTATTTGAATTCTAAACGGAGTACGTCTTGTAATAACTAATCACATATTTAAAAACTACAATACGAATTTCTCGCTAGAAATGCAATCAGAAGTTGCTGAAAGTGAAAATTAAACTTAGATTTATACAAAACTGTCCCACCATTTTATTTTTTCGAGCGTGAGCTTTCTCGACCAATCACGTTCCTCGCATGTTGTTATGGAAACGACATGTCTCTGTCTTTGTTTAGATGTGACAAAGGAGCTTGACGTGGGCGTTTTTTCAACCTCAAAAGACGCTCTGAGCTGCAGAAAAAGACGCCGGTGTTCTGCCAATTTATGCATCCCTATCAAATTTTGCTACCTCCATACAAAACAGGACTAACCCCTCCTCCAACCCAACCCTTACACCTAAATAACCCCAGCCCAATCACAACACGAGGGTAGCACAAATTTATGGGTAGCATAAATTGGCAGAACACCGGTGCTGGCGTTTAAAAAAGCGCTCAGGACGTTTTTTGAAAACACGGTTTACTCTATAGAATTAAAAACGTCTGAACACGGCCTTATTCTGATTTTCTCATCCTCCGAATTATTCTTATCAACGCTGTTTTAATTATCAAAAAATGCCGAAGAGGGTTAGAACAGAATTACATTTTAATATGACAAAAAAAATCTACAACAGCAAAGACAGCAACTGCAGCAGCAACATCCCCAGCAGCCCCATCAACATCAGCTAAGATATTTGGAAGAATGTCAGTAACCAGACAGATCTCATCCCCCATTGACTCCCATAGTATTTATTTTCCCTACTATGGCAGTAAATGGGGGAGGAGATCTGTTTGGTTACTGACATTCTTCCAAATATCTTCTGTTGTGTTCAACAGAACAAAAACATTTATACAGGTTTGGAATAATCTGAGGGTGAGTAGTAAATGATGACAGAATTTTAATATTTGGGTGAACTATCCCTTTAAGGTTTGGACAACTTTATTCACTTCAGTTTCTAATCCCAGATTTGTTAATAAGTGCAAATAAAATATTTTAAAACTTTTAAACATTAGAATGGTCTTTTCTGTTCTGTTTCTTTTTCAAAACTGCATCATGGCATTTTCTGCTATCAATTACAGAAGCATCCATATTGATACACGTATCAGCAAGGAGTGTATCGCGATATACAGTATTGCTGTATTGATGTTTTGAGCACAGCCCTATTTAAAGCCTTGTTCCATGTGCCCCTTTTTTACTTTGAGCACCTGCCCCTTTAAAGGTCTCTGCACGGCCCTGGTATTCATTGTGTATTGGTCTCGGCTTAGATTTCCCTAGATGTTACTTTTACATTAAACCTGCTTGCATTTGGCTCCTACTTGACTTCCTCATCATTACAATAAACCCCTGGCCCCTCACCACAAACACTCCGTGCTGACCACAAGGGCCACAGGGTCTGTCAGTACTTACAGCACAAGATGACCACTAGGTCCCACAGGACATACACCACGAGCAAAACACCTGGGCCTCTCAGAGAACACAGTGTGAACCCAACACCAGGGTCACCAGTCATCTTAGCACATACAGCTGAGCCTCTGGTTGGCAAGTTGCAACACTCCGGTTGCTGTTACAACACTCGTTAGCTACCACCTCCAAAGATGATGCTGATCTGGCCCAGTTCACCCAGATTTTAAATGTGTACAGAAAATTCACATACTGTATAAAGTATACATACTACAAATGTAGCATAACTAATATGGTAGTATGCCATTTCAAACGTGCCCATGCACACAAGATGCAAGTCCATCAATGTGACCGAAGCCCATCTGAGAGCATTACTGTGCATCAGAAAGTCTGCTGAAAAGATTTTCAGCCCAAGAGACTGCAAACTCGGAGCCCAGATGATGCAATGCTGTTTCGAAAAACAGTCATATCTCACAGGTAATAACTTAGCTCATATCAAGCTCCAGTTGACTAGTTTACGATGTTGAAGGGCTCTAAATTGAGAAAGCTCAAATTAGTAGCCTCTTTGGCCAAAACAAGAAATTTGCTTACACTTTCTCAGATCAATGAAAATTACATTAGGCATTTAGCAAATGATTAATCCAAAGTGATTTACAAAAAAAGAGGAAAAATTAAGCGATTCATTCCAAGTAGGCAATTATATAGAAAATACTAAGAGGAAAAACTCGCACACAAAGTGCTCATCATCAAAACAACTACTACAACATAGTGACATAAGATTCTTAAAATTTATTGTGTAATATGTATACAGCATATGCAAAGATTTGAATAATGAATCAGTTCATATTTCAAAGTACAAGCACAATACATTAAATTTGCATACTCCTAAGAGCACATCCAGTAACAGTAATATACACACTCATTGTGGAATGCAACAGTGCCATCTGTTGAGTTGCCGGAGAGGCAACATTACTGCAGTGCACTGGCTGAGCAAATGAGGACCAGAATTGATTGAGGTTCACAAACCTCTCTCTCTCTCCCCTCCAGCCCTCTCCTCCATTTCTCCATCTCTCTGGGCATAGCCTGCTGAATCACAGCCCATTAATATTAACACTGCCGTCTGGGTCAATATCACATCCCGATCCTGTAGCCATCTCACGTCCACATGGTCTAATATCATCGATTAAACAGGCCCTAGGAAAGAAAGAAAAATGTGTGGAGTCTCCCTTTAAATCACCTGCCATCTCTCTCTCACTCTCCAACTCTTTGTGCTGACGTCACGGGGACTGCAGCTGTCTCACCCACTAGTGCATATCCAACACGATGATGAGCCAGGAGCAGCCAGAGATAACAAAGTAATTTTTCATTGACTCATTTTCAAGTCATTCCAAATCTTTGACTTGCTTTCTTTGATTAAACACAAATTATGAAAACAGCATAAAAATATAATACAATAAGTTGATTGTGTGTTACAACTTTTCTTAAGCCAAAATAATCAGCATTATAAAGGCTGATATTTTGGTTTCAATTGTTACATTAAGATACAGAACACAAGAGAAGATATTTTGAAGAATGTCGATAACCGAACAACGACGGCACCCATTCACTTGCATTGGTTTTGTGTCGTTACAATAGAAGTGACTGGGTGCCGCCGCTGTTGGGTTCCCTACATTCTTCAAAATATCTTCTTTTGTGTCATACAAGTTTGAAATGACAAGAGGTTGAGTAAATAATGCCTTTAATGATGGTGATTTTTGTCATTTTGGAACCTGTCAGCCCCAGTCCCCATTCACTTTTATTGTGGAAAAGAGTAGGCCAATGACATTACAAATATAACTTTTTGTGTTCTTTAAAGAATGATATCATGGCGAGAAAACAATTACAGAATTCTCTTTTTTTGTGAGAAAGAATTAAAAGAGGAGTATATACAGTATTACACACAGGCACAGAAGAGTGTTGGATTGGTCTGTTCGTAACAATATGATGGTCAAAGACAGACAATTAAGTATAGCATATTGTCCAACCTGAACATGGAATTTGTAACTATTTTACGAGGTGGCTTATTCGTATGAATTTGTATGTTGTGAATCTAACGATTACTAGAAAAAAAGCAATAAAGAAGGCCCACCTCTAACATCACTTGCGCAAAAGCAAATCATACTACAAATTCATACAAATTAGCCAGATTGTGTTGAATTGTCATATAATAATAATAATGCATTTTATTTAATAGAGCCTTTCAAAACACCCAAGGTCACTTCACAAACAGGCAAAAAAATAAAATAAAAGTACAAATATAGATAGTGGACTGATGTAAATACAGGTATACTGTCTATAAAAGTTGATTAGGATTCTAAGTATGCTGCTGCTGACTCAAGAGTCTTGAGTAATACAGACAGTGGTGTAGTCTACGTGATACGCAGGTATACGCCGTATACCCACTAGAAAAGATCAAGAATTTCTGTATAACCACTTAAAAAAGCGCGAGGATACGTAACAACCTCGTTTTGTGTCAGAAAGGTGCGACGCACTGACTTTTGGACCATTATTGGTACAACCGGGAGATATGAAACAAAAGGAGATCATGAAAGGCAAGCATTTCAATAACTATTTCAGTGTATTTGTAAGCCTGCCCCTGAAGCTACTGCCTCTTCGAGTGAGGCTGCAGCATGTGTTACAGAAAATGAGTCCGACGAGGTGCTATACGCTGTACGCGGGGTCTCCCTCTGTTGCGATAGCTGCCCGGGGTCGCAACCGCGTTTCTCTGTTCGCCGGTGTATTATACTTTCTGCCAGGGCCGTTTCTAGCTGTTTGGGGGCCCTATGCGAGATACTATTTGGGGGCCCCTATTTTTTGAAACTCTGAGGTAGAGATTCCTAACTTTTTCATATATTCTGTGACGATGCAGCAGTCTGTGACATTTTAAGAGGAAAGCAGGCTAGAGTACATTAATAAATGCAACAGATACAGTGTGTTCTTGAAGGTAAATGAGTGATGAGCAGCACCATATAATATGAAGGGAATATGTTTGCATACATCTTGCAGTGCATTACAAAGTGGACAACTAGCAGTCCTATGCAGTATAGGACACTTTAAATTTACAGGTTTGTTCAAATTAGTAAACTACATTGTCATAATATATATTCTAATAAATTTGCCAAGGGGAATTCAACTAAGTCAGCAGATTTGTCCAGTAACCAAACCACAGTAAATAAAAATACAATAGAGCAAAGAATTGGATAATATTTCTTAGCACAGTGATCATTTAAGATTCATAGTGCTATACGAATAATCCACTGCTATACTGCTACTACTACTACTACTACTACTACTACTAAAAGTAACAATAATCAGTCTGATAATAATTGGTTTTATTTATAAAATAGTAGCACAGGTCTATGCTTGAAACACATTTATTTGAGCCTTTTTGTAAAGCAAACTCTGGATAAAGCTGACTTTATTTACATACAAACAAAAAATCATAGCCCGTTAGCTGAAGTAGCTCACATTTATCTGAGGCTAGCTGAGCTAGCCAGCATGACAAAAGTAGCAAACTAACTTGTTCAAAAGTTGGCATTATGTGTCCCCCTCCACCCACATCAAATGCCTTACCTTTATCCTGTGATCGTTTTTCTTCATCGGTTTTCTTCTTTTTGCGTTTCTCTGCGCCAGACGCATAAGTACGTTTCGATGACATTGTAATTAGCGTCTACCGTTATTCTCATCACTTCAGTGGAAGGTGGGCGGCTGTCAATCATCCCATCAGACCTGTCGGCAGACGTCACTTACCACGTGACAGCCCAGCCCAAAGGTGATTTTGACCTGATTACCCCATGAACACTTACATGCTTTGCAAATGAATGCATGCAATACATGTAAATAAAGAGGCTGCAGTTTGGGGGGGCCCTGGTGGCTGCGCGGCCCTATGCAGCCGCATTGTCCGCATATATCAAGAAACGGCTCTGCTTTCTGCTGATAACTCACCCACACTTTTAAGACCACTGCCTATTCTTTAATAAAATGAGCATATTTGTTATCATTAACATAACTGTAAGTGGATTGTTGGCATGTTAAATTGTATCTAACTAGCGTATCTAAAACGTCAGTTTGTGTGGTGAATCAATAAATGAGGGAGAAAGTAAGAAAAAACTTATACTACAATGTTCATAGTTGTTTTAGATGATAAGAGATGAGAACTTCTGGCCAGCCTTGTGAAAGTCAGTCTAGAGACACTGCCAGAATCTATAAGTGCAACGGGTGCTTGATAAAACTGCACCAATGTTCATTGTTGATTATTACAGTTAACTGTCAATGTCAATAATAGGCGCAACTTGTACTCATAAGCGTGACCCAGTGTTTGAAAACTAGGCTAAAAATCGAGTTATTAGTGACAAGCATCAGAGTTTGATTTTAACCATTTATTTCAATATGATTTACTGTGAGTCTTTGACATGGCTGTCATGATATATAAATGTATGTAGGTTACTACTACTAACCACTAGAGGTCAGTAGAGGTTTGCGGACCTTAGGTGGTTGTTGTTCAAGTAAGGAGAGAGCTGACTGTGAACATGTGAGCTGTAATAAAGACATCTGCTACAAACAGTTTCTTCATTATAAATGGAAACATTACAATGGCCTTAGTCAATCAAAATCAAACTATATTAAAATCTAAAGATTACACTTTCACAGGATATTCTTTATTTTGTTGGTTGCCCTGCTGAAAACATAATAGAACCCTGCCCAAAACACAATAGATGCAGATGGGAATCAATAGAATACCCATTAATGCCAAAGACATGTTTTAAACTTTTGTAAAAGAAAAAATTGTGGTTCATAATGGTATTTTAATGGAAACCACTAGAATGTATGTAATGGTTTCTATTTTTTAGCAGGGTGGGTTTATGTAGAAATAGTAGGCTATATCACAAAATAAATGACTTTATAGCTGGTTTTTCACATGGATCACAAATGTGCATTGAAAATTGCCAGCTGATAAAACCTGTGCTTTAGGGATTGTTTACATATACCATCTAAGGCTAAATGAAACTCTTAACCGGCTGAGAGACAGTGATTAACAAAACCAGCAAGTCCCCTCAGCTGTCATTGGCTATTGAAGTCTTGCTTGCAATAAATCTTGATTACAGAATGCTCTTGATTACATATAGAAATGTACTCTATGCATTCGTGAGTGTGGTGGAGCTCATGGGTTGTCGATCTGGGACGGGTGAGTAGGCTGGGAGGTAAAATCAGAGTATACTCACTACAAAAAACTAGATACACCACTGAATACAGATGCTCTATGTGTTTGATGATTAGCCGCTATTAAAAGGGTTTTATATTGGGAATACAGGAACAACATATACAAACAGAAACACAGACACATTAGACAAAAACATTCAGGTTACGCAAGTCCTGTTACCATGCCTACCAGCCTCTAACCGGAAAACACACTTTAAATTTAATGAATACTGACGAATGACATCTTTAAATGATTTTTCACAGAGCACAATAAAATGTGGTGACTATTTAAGACAAGTATGTCTGAATGTGCAAAATAAGTGATTATTTAAACTTGCTTCAAATTTTACAGTTTGTTGTGGAATATACATTTTGTTTTTAAGTTGTGCTTTGAAAACCAGACTATCCACAAGAAGTTCTCCCCAGGACATGGACTTTTTCCATTTCGCCAACAATGGTAACAAGCTTCCATGTTTATCTCGAAGAGCAGGTACCCTAGAGCATAATGCTGTCATAGCGTGCTTGACAGTATGGATGGTGTTACCTGAGTGTTGGGCTGCAGTTGACCTCGCTTTCTGATGAGACCTTGGCTGTGGTCTCATCAGACCACAATTTTCATCCGAAAGTTTCAGGTCACCACACAGCTTCTAGCAAACCTCAGATGAAGTGGTTTCCCTCCAGCAACTCTTCCAAAGAAGTTCAATCTGTGAAGTGCTATAAAAGTAGCTCATGTCTAAACGTTTTTATTTTTTTACAGCCAAATATCTCTGAAACTTTTTCAGATGACTATTGCTTGGTTACTTGGTTACTTAAGAGTGTTTAAGAGTGCTGTAGGAACCATATTTAGATTCTTGTGCATTAATAAAATATTATAATTTGAATATAAATTTTATCTTTAATATTTTATACGTGAACTAACCTGTCGATTCGTGTAAACTTAACTTTCTCCTCCTTTTTGACATGTCACTATGGCATGAAAGGGCAGGTGTTAAAGTTTTGCCAGAGATCGGTTAGAGCAGGGGATTTCAAACTTTACAATTGGGTTGAATATACATATTAATAATTTAGGTAACATTTAGGTTGTGTAAATAAATAATAAGTGGGCTATTGTAAAGACAACATATTAAACAATTGGCTAAAATAAGAGTAATATTGGATGTATAAACCTGAACAGAAAAAAAATCATCTATTCAAATGTTATTTGTACTGTAGCAATTTTCATTATATCTGTGCAAAAACTACTTTACAAAGGCCCTGTGAGTGAAAAAAAGGGAACTGTAGTGAGAAAAACTCACTATAAGGATATAAAAAATAACAATTCTGGAAAGTATACATGACTCCTATGAATCTATTTTCTGTTTCTACTTTGTGTCTGCGTGAATTCTATCACAAAACGTGTTTTAGAGCAGCACAGGTTTGTTGTTTTAATAATTTGCAATAGTCTGACACCTTGTGGTGTCGGTTAGCACTGCCACTTCAATTTAGTAGAACTACGGTTGTTTTTTCCGAATGAAACACACAAAATAATATAAACTATTTTTGCTATAAATATTTTTTTGGGATGTGTAAAGCTTCTTCTTTGTCCAGCAAACAATACTTACATGAACATGAAATTATTATTATTATTATTAAATAATGATGTTTAAATCTCTGTGGCAGCGCATGGAGGTGCTATATTTTTATGGGTAGCAAAGAACAAACTTTAAAACATTTTTAAACGAGGAGCAATCAAATATATTTTACAGTACACGTAAACGGATTAATCAGCGCTTTAAGGCTACGTCATGAAGTTTGATCAAGACGCGGATGAATATGTCATGTGGATGTTGACATGTAAAGTCTGTTCTCCGTCTAGCTTTCTGCAGTTCATTCAAAATACCGCTGTTACATAAATAATTGTATTAGTCACACAACGCGGCTAACATTAATAAAATAAGAAAATATATAGTCTGTTTAATATCTTATTATGGCGTACAATGACAGGACAAAAAAGTTGCACGCCTTAATGTAACGTCACAATATTCTTGTCCGTCCAGAGTTAATCAATTTTTGATCTTGCATTGACAACGGGATAGTGAAGCCAAGCCAAGCACTACTTAGAGTTAAAAGAATTGCCACTGCTATTATGATCCAATCGTAGGCTTTAATTATTTTCTTACTTAAATGTGAATGGAGACAGCATGCAGTGCACCCAGTGCGTTTACAGGATGGGAATTAGTTCTTGGAAATCGCTTCTGGCGGAAGGATATGATTTTACTGTGCGCGACACGAGCAGGTGTATGACGTAAAACAGTCGGTCAATGCAGTTAACCGTCCGCCATCAGAAAACCTGTGTAACATTTACACACATCTCATACCTAAAAACACAGCCGCGGTATATTCGCGTAATTTCATCACGCGGTGAAGCTGTAATTACAGGAGATTCAACATGACATAGGGTAAGAAGATATGACATTTGTTGTTTCGCTAGCTCGGTTGCTAATAGCGGCAAGTGCATTGATTAATGATGTTTGGATAGCTTTAAAGTAGCCCGCAAGTGTTTGTCTCACAGCTAAAATACAATCTTTTATTTCTTTTATGTACGTCTTTTGGCTGTTTTTCTCGGTATCAATTAAGAAAGAATCGCACATTTAAATGTCTGTTTTGTGGTTGTTTGCACCTATTGAGAGTATTGCGAGCTGAATATGTTCATATTGAGAGCATCGTTGCACTGTAACGTTACGTTATACGTAACTGTAATGCCGTCGCATTAAATAAGAATTTGTTAGAAACATATGTTTGATCTCGCACGTAGAGTTTAGCTTGACAAGACCAGCTTTTTTGTCAACGTTACTTTATGAAAACAATTTCTTGTACGTGTAGATAATGTCTTTGAATATCTCAGTGGTCAGTTGTATGTGTTTTGATGCCATATAAACTGTTACTGATGCCGGTGCGGTGTACACTGCAGCCGTAACGTTACCTTTGTTAGGTGACGTATGGTATGCGTCGTGACTGTCGTTCTGTCATTGATTCTTAGCTTTTTTTTACTGTTTCTTCTGAACAAAAGTGCGATTATGCTGAGATGATGTATGAGACGTTTCTCTAGTCTATATTTTTGAATGGGTATTGTCAGGTGTCAATGTTACACCAGTGTCTTTTCCCCACTGGCTTGTTTGATTAGTCAAAAGTCTACGTGCTATGTGTATGCTGTTCTCACTGTATGGCGAAATGCAAACCATTGTTATAGGTTGCTGTAAACTTTGAATGTATTGTGCTTGAATCATTTTACTGAACCAAAACAACTGGGCAATAATAACACAGATTTCTTGATTTGTCCTGGCACTCCCCTGACATATGTACAGTATACTGTGGATGTAAGGTTTGGTTCTGTTTGTTTAAGTGGTTGACGCCCTTCTTAACAAGGGCACAGGGCAGGTCAGCAGATCCTGCAGGAAATACCAGCCGGGACAAGCTGGTAGATGTGATGCTCACACAGCCAGGCTTCAGTTTTGGCCTCCTCCAGTTTTCCTTCCTCCAGCTTCTAGTCACAACACACAGTGAGTCATGTAGCAAGCACAACCCCCCCAACCACCCCCCCATCCCCCCCACCCCCCCCCCCCCCCGTTCTCGCTGTCGTCAGAGAGATGCCACGTGCCTTTTCGCTCCTCTCATGGCATGAATGGCCTTTAGTTGGCAGGCGTTTCTCTCAATCACAGCTGTGCACTTCTGATCACACCTGCTGCTCCGCCAAACCTGCAATTCTGCATTTTAAAGCCATTTTTCTCCATAACAAAGTTGCAGTGGTTATTTCTATTGTTCCACTTGGGTAATCCGCCAGCAGTTTGAGTTCTACATGCGTCTACTCGCCAACAGTAGGTCATATATCCCAAAACTTGTGTTTATAAGACATTTTCAATTTTAATTGCAATTTCACTCTACACACACTAATGGGATGCCTTCAGCTGCTCTGCCTTGTCTTTTTGGTTGCTGTGGGGTCTGTTGCCATAGGGATGACACCAGCGGTAGTGTTGGCGGCCTTGGCGGAGTGTCATTGTTAGTGAGTGTTTGTTTATGATGGAGACTCCTGCAGGGACCCAGCAGATGATGGAAAGGAGTCTGCTCTGTTGTCATGACTATCCTCTAATGAAGCCTGACTGAGCACACTGGAGGGGGATGTGTTTGCTATGCATGGATCTGTATCCATTTCATACTGTAGTTCTAATAGATTTTGGGTTTGTAATCGGATTTATTGTTTATTATTGGTTTATTATTTTCATTGGCATTAGGCTGCTGTATGTTTAAAGAACTACTGTCATGTGAATCTGTGATTCTTTCTAGGCTATATTTGACAACTTATTGTGGCAAACAGGCCCACATGATTCAGGGCAACACCACAGGTCTCAGCTCTTACTAAGGGATACTCCACCCAGTAATGAAAATTCTGTCTTCATTTGCTCACCCTGAAGTTTTTCCAAACCTGTATACATTTCTTTGTTCTGATACAAAGAAAGATATTTGGAAAAATGTTAGCAGCTGACATTTCTGGAACATCGTTGACTACAGGACTGAAATAGCTGTCTGGAGGTATTGATAACCGAGTGCCACAATTTCCTTAGAGGGATTTTGTTGTATTGTGCACTGTTTGGACACAATTAGGGCTGGGCGATGTTAAATTTTTTTTAATCGATAATTGACTTTAAAATCATCGCGATATCCACTAATATCGGGTGTGTTTGACTTCATGCAACGTTGTGCAGATGATCAATCTGCGGATACGGACCAGGAGGGAATTCGTTCCGGACCCGCCAAGTGCCAAACAAACACGCATGCAGGGACGCGTGCACATACGCGCGCCACTCGCACAAACCAGTGGTGCAGTGACTTCTTTCATCAGGTAAAGCGTGTAGATAAACCATTGCTTTAATGCAGTCGAAAAATGTTGCAGATCTCCTGAAATTTCATCCTACACGTCAGATTATCCTACCAGGCATTTTTGCGCTATAAAATCATCCTACCTGTTTATTTTATACTGTTACGGGAATATGGACTTTGGTTTGCCGAAGCAGCTCGTCTTTCTCTTGGTCTGTCTGTGCAGCGACCGGCAGAAAACAGCAGCACATTCAACTGACCGAACAAAACAGCGTTTCCAAAATTCTGTCACTGTTATTGACTGCCTGGGCATATGAACATTAACGTTCACGCTAAATCCTACATCGCATGATAATGTTATAACGCATATTTTCCATTATTATCAATTATCGTCTGGTATCATGTCTGTTGTAATCGACATCGGGATATTTGCGAGACATCGGCGATATACGATAACATCGTCACGTCGCCCAGCCCTAGACACAATAGCTATGTTTTATCACATCAGAAACAAATGATGGAAACGCCACATTTCTGAAAAAAAATCCCTTAATTCGCAATGACTTAATGAATTGTGAAAAAAAAGAGTTAATGTGAATTTTGGGAGATGGAAACACATTTATGAATAAAGTCTGACGTAGCAAACTTTAAATCTGATGAGCTAAATAAAAACTAATTGTCACTTTCCACAAATTATGTCTTTCTGGTTTCCAGGATGTTGTTTTATTTACTGGTTACTGTTACCAATAACACCATTATCCACTGCAACAACTTGATGGAAACGCACCTATTTCACTTTTCTTTTCTTTTTTTGGATTTAGTTTTGCTTCATATTTAGATGAAAACCCAGCTATTATGACACGTTTTTGGCAAGAGGAAATTTGTCTGCCCATATTGATTTGGATTTTTTGTGAGGATTGAGATTTTGTAGATTTCACTAGGGGCAAAGGTATCAAGGGTGAGGCTGCAGAAACAGAATAAAGCTAAATGCAGTATGTTGTTGTGCCTGGTTTGGGCAAAACGTCCTGGAAAAATCTCACGACCCCTTTTTTCAATGGGTCAAATGAGTGCTCTGTCTCTATATAATATTATGAATAAGTTAGTGTTACAAGGACCCAGGGTCCTGTACTTGTATAATGCATATCCAGATAACATCAAGGTTTTCCATTGCTCTCCTTCAGCTAAACACACACACACAGGCAGAGATAAGAAACATTTTGTTATGATGCATTCAAGCAGCCATTCCCTCTATTCCTCAACAGACTTTGGCTTTCATTCAACGAGGAAGAGATTTATTTGACTTAAATGAGAGAATTGAATGGTGCCTTAGTTTATGCTCTGAAAAGCCTCGAGCAAGTTAAGCCGTCATTAACTTTGCAAAGCTTCCTAAAACACAGAAGAGTCTGGAATATCTATATATATATATGGAAAGACCAAAATATCCACTGAGTATAAAGATTAGGTGAGATTCCAAGGATAAGAACCCGAATCAGTTTTGCTTCCTTCTCGTTTCATGTGGGTGGCCCTATAATCTCCCCTCACACCCCAAATGGATTTGGTCATGAGTTCAGCTGAGAAACAAAGACTCTCTTATATTAGCTGATGTCAGTGCCATGGAGAGGGAAGTCAGTATGTTGTCTGTCCACCGGCATCATTTATTTATCAGAACATGATGTGATGTCAAATTTCACTCAAAGGAGAGCATTGCATACAGCACAAATCTTTCAGTCACTTCCTCATAGCATGCTGTTATTCACTTAGAAGTGGTGTTATTGGATATTTCTTTTGTCTGTGCTGATTACCTAATTTCTAAGAAACGTGGGTCAATGTGGAGTGTGCTGACATACTTGGTTTTCCTTCTTTAGGGTCTTTGGAATCTGACCTGACCTGCTCTGAACGGTCTCCTCTTTTTAGACGCCAGAGAAACATTTTTCAAACTCTACGATCATGTCAAGTAAGTAACTTTTAGCTTACTTGAATATATCCCTTCCTCGTGATAATTTTATGTATTTTCAAGCACAGGTAAAGTGTTTTTATTTATTCGATAGGTAGTTATACTCCAGCCCCTGGGGGCCCTTTTTCGGCGCTCACTCCAAGCATGTGGCCTCAGGAGATCTTGGCGAAGTATTATCAGGTTACTTATGGCATTGTGGCTAGATTGAGACATTTTGATAAAAGGGTCATTCTGTGTCAACTCAACCAGAGGTTAACATCCCTAAAATTACCCTATAGCTCAAAGAAATATAGAATCTTATAAATAAACTATTCAGAGCAAGTTAATATGCATTAACCCGGTTATTTTTGACAGTAACTTTGACAGTAACTGTTTAGTGCAGTTGTTTTAATAGAAGGAAAAAATATACATTTCTAGTTTCAACATTATTTGTTCTTCAGAAATTCCTCTTTAAAAGAAATGAAGTGACAGATTTTTTTTAATTGACCCACATTTAGTTTTTGATGACTGAAAATGTGTCCATTTTAACAGTTTTCTCATGAAGCCATGGTTTTTCCTGGATCAAAATGAGGCGGAGGTGGTGCCGTCCTGATCTTGTACACACACACGTAGGCCTACCGTACCTTTTAGTGGCTTAACCAAAGTGACTTCGAGTTTGACATATTAAAAGTTCTAATAAAATTAGATAAAAATGACAATTATTAAGTTATATAAAACATTACTTTTATTCAACCAAACAGAAATGTTTTTTTATCAAATAAAGCTTTTTTTATCATTTTCAACTAACTTTTCAGCCCACAATTATGGGATGAATTTCATCTCAAAATGATTAACAAATGCATGCACAGTCATCCGTGAACACAAGTTACACTTGTATTTTAAATGTCTAGCGCAACCTCTGCCGCAAACCTCTGCATCGCTCTGTGAGACTGCCATCTAGTGGTAGGCCATAGTTTATGCACGGTTGTGCATGGATCTGAAGTTGTTTGTGTGTGGATTGTCCAATGCAAAACCGCGTAAAGAACGTCTCAAAATCCGAATGGACGCTCGCTGCAGGATACACAAATGCACAACTTCTCAATGGTATGCGCAAAATGATTATATACCGGAAAGAGAAATGATTAGTTCGTCTCTCGAGTCATCGGGTCCGAGTCCTTATACCGGAAAGAGAAATGATTAGTTCGTCTCTCGAGTCATCGGGTCCGAGTCCTTATACCGGAAAGAGAAATGATTAGTTCGTCTCTCGAGTCATCGGGTCCGAGTCCTTATACCGGAAAGAGAAATGATTAGTTCGTCTCTCGAGTCATCGGGTCCGAGTCCTTATACCGGAAAGAGAAATGATTAGTTCGTCTCTCGAGTCATCGGGTCCGAGTCCTTATACCGGAAAGAGAAATGATTAGTTCGTCTCTCGAGTCATCGGGTCCGAGTCCTTATACCGGAAAGAGAAATGATTAGTTCGTCTCTCGAGTCATCGGGTCCGAGTCCTTATACCGGAAAGAGAAATGATTAGTTCGTCTCTCGAGTCATCGGGTCCGAGTCCTTATACCGGAAAGAGAAATGATTAGTTCGTCTCTCGAGTCATCGGGTCCGAGTCCTTATACCGGAAAGAGAAATGATTAGTTCGTCTCTCGAGTCATCGGGTCCGAGCCCTTTTGTTCTTTTGTCAAACGGTAGCTCCGCAGGCAAACCTGCAGCCTGTACCGGAGTCATCGGGTCCGAGTCCTTATACCGGAAAGAGAAATGATTAGTTCGTCTCTCGAGTCATCGGGTCCGAGCCCTTTTGTTCTTTTGTCAAATAGTAGCTCCGCAGGCAAACCTGCAGCCTGTACCGGAGTCTTCGAGTCCGAGTCTTTAACGTTACGTGACCACTTCCCGAATCATCAGTCAAATGCATGATGTACGTGTTGTATGTTGTATTATAGGAAGAAATATTATAAAATGATCAAAAGATATGTGCAATAAACATCTTCTCTAAAACGTACCTTTCTGTTCTTTTTTCTGTCAGTATATTCATAAATGTTTCTTGTGGATTTCTGCATGTTTTTAGTTTTTCTTAATAACTAACTATTTTGCATAAGAACTGTGCTGGCAAAATATAAACATAAGCAACACTAGTAAAGTCAGTGTTTATGTCTAATGCATATATTACACAAGTGATCTCTTATTAAATAATTGCACATTTAAATGATTTCAATAGCCTATTATATACTTTGCAAACTGCATGAGACTTTTTAGTAAAAAACAACAACTTGTAAACGTTATTGCATACCTGAGTGACCCAAAATTGTTAATGAATTATAAATACATAACTTTACAGAAATGCTGTCAGGAAATAATTAATTAACTGTTTCTCATAACTTGTCCCTAACTACAATATAAATTATTTCTTATTATATATCTGATCAAAACTAGCATAAATAAACGTTATGGGGTAATTTGGCTATTAACATGCAACATTAATTTAACTCTGCTCAGATGAACGAAATGACTCGAAAAAAGATTCGTTCATTTTGCTGAACAAGATTCAAACATCCAAATTGCAAAAATGACTCGAACTTCCCATCACTAAACACAGGCTGGCTCTTGTTCTGCATCTCTTTTTAGCGCCTCAGTGTGCTGATAACGAAACGCCTCCGCTGTGGCGTAATGTCGCAACTGCAGTTACAAATGACAGTCTGATAAATGCACGCAGCATTTCTTGTGAAGACTCGCAACATAATTTTGGCGAGAGCCTGAGGCGGCACGACATTTGACGGAGGCAACCGCCTCCAATTTCTCTATGCAGGAAAAACCCTGGAAGCCACATTTAGATCCTCATTTCTCTAAGACTGAAGCTTATAGGGCTTTAAAAATGTAGTTCCCAAAAGAAGTTGGTCAATTACAAGAATATAAAATGACATTAAGGTATCTCTAACAGTTCTGGAGTTACTTACAGGCATGCTTATTTTGTAAAAAGAACACAAAAAGTGCCCTTTCTTCATTTTTGAGCTTTCACCATTGGCATAAAATGCATCAAGGATTTCTAAAATGAACAGATTTACTAATATATATATATATATATATATATATATATATGAGTAAAAATAAAGTTATGATGTTGGCATATTTCTCATCTAATTTTTTTACCCCCTCTAATATGGCTCCAAATTTCAGGTGAAAATTTACACTTTTACCTTCCTCTACAAATTAATTGATTACTTAATAACTATTCATCACTCCAGATGTTGGTCTTGCTTCTGTAAAAAAAAAAAAAAAATTTGAGCCGGGAAATATAAAAAATTGTTGATTTGACACGGAATGACCCAAAGGCCCAACATTTTTGTAGGTGTTTTATCTTCATTGGGAGGTGGTTTAGTTTGTACTCAGACACTGTTGTTAATGTTGCAGAAAGACCCCAGTATGGAATCCGAACTGCAGTACGATGATTTTGGGTTCCGGATTGATAGTGAAGGTTGGTGAGGTATATTGACACTTATCAAAAGCCTAGTGGTACGTTTTTGTTTTTTCTTTTACCAGATGAGAGTTGTAATAATTGTTTTATGTATGCCGGTCAGATGGGGGTGAGACACGAAAATGGTTGCGTGGTGAAGGATCCCCCCAGAGAGAAGACCCTCAGCAAAGACTTCGCTGGCAGGCCCACCTGGAGTTCACACACAACCACACTGTAGGAGACCTGACGTGGGACAAGATCTCTCCTACCTTACCCCGGTCAGATCGTCTTCGGACCCTCGTGCTGGGGGGGATACCGCACAGCATGAGACCACAGGTCAGCATTAAGCCTGGGCGAATACGTAGTATCCACAGCATATTTAAGACTATGTTTGTTGTGTTAAGCCTAATCGATGCTCCCAGGACACTGTTGCCACCTGGTGGTTAAACTATTAGGAATGCGCATGCGTGACCTGCGCATACTTTGTACGTGAGGTAACAAAATTCTTGCGGTGCATGTGTACTACTCTGATGACAGAATTTGAGTCACGTGCACTGTACGCTGTCTCTCGCGTATGACTAAAAAGGAACTATACTTAAGTCTTAACACACCATCAGGCAGCTAATCTGCTGATGTAATTTTCCCATGGCAACCGTGTTCATGCTAGAGGGGTTCTTAGTGTCACTGAAATAGGACATGATGTCTTAGTAATGTCTTGTTTATGCTGCATTGCTAATTTTAGAGGCGACCGGTAGAGTGAATCAAATCTGTGATCTTTTAACTGCATATCTGCTGGATGTTCATGTTTATGTTGTCTTTTCACACTGTCTCTTTCATGCATTCCCTAAGTTATGGATGCGTTTGTCTGGGGCCCTGCAGAAAAAAAGAACGTCTGAAATTTCCTACAGAGAAATAGTTAAAAACAGCTCGAATGACGACACCACAGCAGCCAAACAGGTACAGATCTGACTCAGGAACATTTACTGATGCACATTAAATATCAAGTAATAAATCTCGTATGCAGTTTACTTTTGTTCATGCATTTACTTTTACAAGTAGATACTGTATAAGCTGTACTTGCACGGACCATCCATCTGACTTGATCTTCCAACGATCTAATAGTCCTTTATACCTCTCTCTCCATCTCCATTGCAGATAGAGAAAGATCTCTTGCGGACGATGCCCACTAATGCGTGCTTCAACACTTTTTCGAGTGTGGGGGTGCCCAAGCTCAGGCGGGTCCTGAAAGGGCTGGCGTGGCTGTATCCAGACATTGGCTACTGCCAGGGCACAGGCATGGTGAGCGGTGACTCTTTGACTCTCTGCGGTCAGAGATTGACCAGGTGGCATCCTCTCAGACGTGTGTGGTTTCTCTGATGCAGGTGGTGTCGTGTCTGCTACTGTTCCTAGAGGAGGAGGATGCTCTGTGGATGATGTGCGCTTTGATAGAAGACCTGCTGCCACCTTCGTACTTCTCCTCCACTCTGCTGGGCGTGCAGACCGACCAGCGGGTGCTCCGACAGCTCATAGTTCAGTACCTGCCTCGTCTGGACCAGCTGCTGCAGGAGCACGACATCGGTAAGACGCAAGCTGCCTTGCAGCTGTTGACATCATATAAGTAATAATATCTTGTTGATATGTTCTCTTGTTGCCGTTTTTTCAGAGCTGTCTTTAATCACGCTGCACTGGTTCCTCACTGCGTTCGCAAGTGTGGTGGACATCCGTATCTTGCTGCGAATCTGGGACCTGCTCTTCTATGAGGGCTCCGTAGTGCTGTTTCAGGTTACACTGGGAATGCTGAAGGTCAAGGTAACACTTTGCTTTGATTCTATTGGAAAGTGTTAAAATGAATGAAATCCATTAACTTCAAGAGATGCAAATAATAATATTTCATAAGCAATAAACATTTCCTTTTGTGCTGTAAAGGAAGACGAGCTCGTGTCCTCTGAGAACTCAGCGTCCATCTTTAACACGCTGTCAGATCTGCCCAGTCAGTTAGAGGATGGGGCGGCAGTGCTGGGAGAAGCCGTGCGTCTGGCAGGGTCTCTGTCTCAGGAAAGCCTCGATGCACACAGACATAAACATCTAGCTTATATTCTGGCAGAGCAGGCCCAGCTCAACTCCAACAACTCCCATTCCCTCAACACAAACCTCAACAAGGTCAGCATCATCTGCACCTGCAATACACATACCTTTGTTTCTCCAGTTGCGTTCACATTTATTTATATCTCAGCTCTTATTTGCTGAAAGCATCAAACTTATTGAGTCTACATTCGGATTGGTTGAGCCATGTTTACAGCCATTTACTTTAACGGACTAAGAAAGTTATAAGAGGCAGTGATTAAGTGCTTATCTCAAATGAGTCAACCTTGTGTGTAATTGTGCAGGTGGTCCGCAGACAGAGCCTGCGCAGGAAGTCCACCCTGAGTTCGCTTCTGTTCGGGGAGGATGAGGTTGAGGCACTGAAGGCCAAAAACATTAAGCAGACAGAGCTGGTGGCAGTGCTGAGGGAAGCTATCGGCCACACCGCTGAACATTTTCACTGCCTGGACCCACGCAACTGCAGCACTGTAAGATTACAGCAGTCACTCACTTTAATGGTGCTAGCAATGCCAGGTTATGGGTTCCCAAAGATCATACAAACTGACATAAAAAGTATACTTTGGATGTATACAGTATACAATATAAGAATACAATCTCTTTGAATAAAAGTGTCTGCCAAAAGCCAATTCAATCAGTTATGGAGCGCTGAACCACAACGCTGTGAGTCATGTACATCTGCTGTAAGCTAACCTGATGACTCAGAGTTTTGTCGAACTGCATGAATTGGGCATATGCAACAGAAAATTGGCAACATGCTCGCATTCCCCGCAAATGCATTATGCGGAGTCTTTGGTTATTAAGCAATTATATATAAAGTAGGTATCTCATAAAAAAGATGTATTATTGTATTCGGCTAAAATGAGTCACTCCAGTATTATAATTTCTTTTAAAAAGCACGTTTCTATCCAGCTCTGATGCTCTTCCACATAGATCTGCTATTTTGTGAGCTGCATTAAATATAAACATTATTGTTAACGTTGATATCTGTATTTCTCATTTGTTCTCATTTCTCCCTCTTTTAGGATTTGACACCTGACTACTCTATGGAGAGTCATCAAAGGGATCATGAGAACTTCCTGGTTGTGTCTCGGAATCGACGGAGACGAGCCAAAGCCTTATTGGACTTTGAACGGCATGACGATGATGAACTGGGCTTCCGGAAGAATGACATCATCACGGTAGGCATCTGCGGTTTCTCTCATTTGCACATGTTAACTAATAGTGATTTATTCCTCGTGTGTTTATTTCTCTGTCCCTCTTTAGATCATCTCACAGAAAGATGAGCACTGCTGGGTGGGAGAGCTGAACGGTCTGAGAGGTGAGCTGAGATATCGTTGTAACCATTAAACCCATCACAGTTTTAATTCCCTCGGTTTATATTAATCAATAAACTAAACTGATCTGTATCTTCCACAACCCTTATATCTTAGGTTGGTTTCCTGCTAAATTTGTGGAAGTCCTGGATGAAAGAAGTAAAGAGGTATGTGCAGTTTATGTACACTGAAGTCGTTTCTAAGGTCCAGTCATGAATTCCTCCAAAGACACAAATAAATCGTAAATCATTATGAAGATCTGCTAGTTCTTTCTCTTCAACGATCTTTGACCATGTCAGTCTCTGAGACCGGGACTAACTGTTTCTCTTGGTCTTTCTGAAGGATGTTGATGTTTTTGTCTTTCAGTATTCACTGGCAGGAGATGACACTGTAACCGAGGCAGTGAATGACTTGGTTCGAGGGACATTGTGTCCTGCACTCAAGGCTATTTTTCAGCACGGCCTGAAGAAGCCCTCCATATTGGGTGGACCATGTCATCCGTGGCTCTTCATTGAAGAGGTATCTGTGACCACCAGCTACTTCATACTTGCAATATATAATATAATATACTCCTAATACTACTTAGTGATAGAAGGGTCTTAATACATGTGATAATAGGTTGTTTTCCTTTTTTGAACATATGCATGTATGTTAGTAGTGTTTGAAAGGTAGTTGTGTGTGTTGATGACAGGCGGCCAGCAGAGAAGTGGAGAGGGACTTTAACTCAGTTTACTCCAGACTGGTGCTGTGTAAGACCTACAGGTAATACTAGTACAGATTCATGAAGTATGTAAATCACAGGACTTCATGTTGATTTAAATGCTGGTCTTTTTTCTTCAGGTTAGATGAAGATGGGAAGGTGCTCACACCGGAAGAGTTGCTTTACAGAGTGAGTTTGATCATTTTTACTAGTCATCACATGGCAGAAAAATGGCAAAACTTGTTAAAGCTTTTTGTGCTGGATTTATGTGTTCTGGTTTGAACGTCCTCTATCTTTCATTTTAGGCGGTGCAGTCTGTCAACATGAGCCATGATGCTGTACATGTTCAAATGGATGTAAAGTTCCGCTCTCTCCTTTGTGTGGGGTTGAAGTAAGACTTTTGTTGTCCTATTGTCATAAATTGTCTTTTTTTGTGTTTGATTCATTGTACAAGCATATGGTATGTGTTTTCTTCATTGAGTTGTGCGTGTGTGTGTGTTAATGCAGTGAGCAGGTGCTGCACCTGTGGTTGGAGGTACTGTGTTCCTGTATGAGTGCCGTAGAGAAATGGTACCATCCCTGGTCTTTCCTGCGCAGTCCTGGCTGGGTCCAGATAAAGTGTGAACTCAGGTGAGACTAAGAACTGTAAACTCAACACTTTACACAGTCCTAGATTAGGACTGTGTAAAATGCTAATTAATGGGTTATAGTCAAGGCCTGTCCTCATAGTCATTATACAGTATATACTTCTACTATAAAGAATAGTTCACCCACGAAAACTCTGTTCTGAATTGAGTTTGTGTTTTGTACTTTCAGAGTTCTCTCAAAGTTTGCCTTCAGTCTCTCCCAAGATTGTGAGCTGCCTACCAAAAAAGAGGTGAGATTCATTTATATTCATTCAACGTATCAGATGTAATTTCACACAAAGTGACCATCACACAAGTGCACATAGACAGTCTCCACACGGCGTAACATGCGCTTGCATGTTTGTCTGCTATTCCAGAAGTCTTCCATTCTGAAATCTGAAGTGGTGGATGTCTTGGTCCAACATCACCTCTTTAGTTGGGACCTCTAGGTAATCCTGGTAACTAGCTAGCCTGCTGCTTTGTAACTAGCCTGCTTACCAGGAGTGTGCTGGGAGTGTTTACTTTGCTCTGTGCTGTTTGCATTAGCTGCTGTAGGTATTAACACAGTCAATAAACCTAAAACTAAATGACTAAAGGACTGGTTCAGCAGCCTGTGTGTAAAATGCTAATTCAACTCTAGAACAAATTCTACTCTCTCCATACATGTTTCAGCTCTATCTGGTGGGATTTTAAAGATGGTTTATATACACACACTTAAGGAAATACGTTTTTGCCCAAAAGCGTCATTCTGAGACACCATGTAAATACGATGGCTAATCTCCTTAAACCGCTTTAAACAACGCTTTTAATGACTAACGAATTAACTAATGAAAACGTAACTTCTGTTGGAAGAATTGTCATGAATTGGTTGTCATGACTACAGTAATGTGATTAAACATGATGTTCAATGCATTAGAGCAGTCAACCCATTTACATGGCCCCATAAGCCATGTTCTCCAGCAGAGACCTAGATGTATTAGCTGCTGATCCCTCAAACAGTCTAAGAAAATAACATTTGGACTGTAAGACACATAACTAAATGACTAATTTTACACTGTTGTAAAAAAATTTTTTTCCAGGAAAATGAGCAAAAACCTCTTAAGGAGGGAGTTCAGGACATGCTGGTGAAGCATCACCTCTTCAGCTGGGATATAGACGGCTAGACCAGCGCCTCTCATCCATATCCTGTGATGTACATGAATAGCCAAATCCCACTCTTCTTTTCAAATCATCTGCAGAAATACAGGGACCAGATATGAACATTTATTTTCTATCACATTAAAATGGTGTTTATGTGTCTTGGTACATTATATATGCAGAGGGCTTTACTCTTCTGACATTATTGTCTGTATGTAGATGTAAAAAAGGAACGCACCTTTTGAAACCAAACTGAGGAAAGGGCCTGAGAGTGATCTGCCTGCTAGCACTTCCTCTTTCTCTTGAAAGATAGATGTTGCACCATTTGGGCAGGATTACAGAGATCACAAATTAATGTTAGACTCACACACCTTGTCCGTTTACTCTTGCTATGTCCAACAATTAAAATCTTAAAAAGTTAAGATCTTCCAAAAATGTTGGAATCAGCAGTCACTCTGTTGTTTTAGTGTGACTAAATCAGCTCCTGTCTGTAAGCTCAAATGAACATAAAATGATATCAAATAAAAGCAAGTTTAATAATGGAAGGAGTAGTGAAAACAAATATACTGTAATCGGATCTCTGTCTCTCGTGTCCCAACTGAAATTGTCACAGCTGAAGAGTGTAGTTTAAAAACACCTGTGGGGGCTGTGAAGAATGAGTGATTCATTGTTGGCTGGAGTTACATATAGTTACAAAAGTAGTATTTACTTTTTGTATGTAAATTAGATGAAGGTATCATTAGAATGTGAGTCCCGTGCATTACTCATGAATTGCAGGCTTTAAGTCAGAATGATGTAGCAGAATCTCTTCTGCAACTTTGTGAAACGCAACGTCACTGTAATGATTCCTTTTAGTTCCTGAAATGGCTGCTGAACAGAAAAGTCTGCAGTGGTTTGGCACAACTCGCAGGACTTTTGATCATATTTACATGCACGGTGTATGTAAATAAATCTATATCTCCAAGAGGTTTTGCATTGTTGCATTTTGTACATGCAACACCCATTTGTATAGACATTGTAAGAACCTGTCTATCTGTTGAGGAACCAGTTTATTAGCTACTTTATTAGAAGGTGGATCAAACAAACAGTCACACGACACACACACAGTTGAAATAGTCAACATCAGTTTATTGTTATAGTTGTGGCAAATTAAATTCACAACATGTAAACAGAGATAACGGTCCGAGTGTCTCAATATGTGATTACTAAAGCTCTGCAGGCTCTAAGAACCAATGGAAATAATTTACAGCAAGTATTTGTTCTGAAAGAACTATCAATCATTAGAGAAAATAACGCATAACATTAACAATTTTAACTTCACATTCAAAACTTTTTTTAACTACTGGCACTCCGTTAAGTAAAGTTTCCCTAACAGGAAATATTACTTGAATCATATATATATAGAGAGAGACTAAAATCTGTGGCATACAAAAAAAAATCTACATTTCATCTCCTACTTCATGTAAATTTCACTGGGTAATCTTGAACTGTTCATTTAAACACCTTGACAATTTTAATGTTTCCAGAATCTGGGTAATCTACCAAGTAGCATTACTACTCCACCTGACTGCATTTTGGTAAACTTAAATATTTGTGATAACTTGCAATATATAGTGAGAATAGTTTTTGTTTTGCATGTCGTATTAAATTAGCTGCCAACAAACTTTGCAATCACAGTGTGTAATAGGCCTAAACACTCAGTTCATACCATCGTGGTCCACAATAAAACTCATTCAGTAATGACACATGGTTGTCATAAATCCTGTTAGGAGTTATTTTAAAATAATCAGCTACGTAATGCAAAGTTTAGCCCAAGCTTAACAAAACCATTTAAACAGGAATATCTTAAAATTGATAAGAATGACAGTCACTTAGCACGTAATGTTATACTCGGTAAGAAAAGGGTTTTCTTCATGACATCGCATGTAAATATTATCCCACCTAAATTGACATAAAACAGAACCAGCATGCAGTATGTCTGTTTTATAGTCTCAATATCTATGGTATATACACAGTCTAAAAACGCCCACGTCTTGTAATAAGTTAAAATTCACATAACAAATGTGCATGTTGGTTCTGTGGTCTCCTCGGTCTTGTCATAGAAGTGGTATGATCCATACGGGCAGGTAAAAGGCATGAGTAAAACACAGAGCATACTGGACTGTTCAGCTTCTTGTGAGGGGAACTCCGGAGTGGTTTAGCAGCCCCCGACTGCACCAAGGGTTACTGTGGTGTTGCATTGAGGTTTCCCTTTATGTCTCTGACCTCCTCGTCTTCTGCCTCCAGACTTTGGCTTAAAGAAGAAAACAGAAAAGGTAATTTACTCCCAAAGTTTACACAAGATATTTTACACACACACATATACACACATATATATATATATATAATTATTAGTCTTTTACACCATTACATGTTATTAAAAATAAGTGTTGACTCTGTAATAACATGCAGGTCATTTGTATCACACAGGACCTGATGTGTAATTTCTGAATTTCTCAATAGGACCATTTCTACACGCTCCCCAATCTTAAATTGACCAGACAAAAAAAGGCTGGTAAAGCCTCAGTGTTTTAAGCTTTAAGCAAGCCATTTACATATTAATTTCTCCTTTATAGTCGTCTCTGCATGAGTAGATTGGAGAAAGCACTTCAGTATCCAAAAATGGAAATAAAAAACTAAGAAAGTGTCACAATGACAATAAGTTAATTGACATAGTCTCACAAGACCCAAAATTGAAAACAGGTGGTCCGAAGCCTCACACATTTTCATGCCACAGTATAATTGAGGTGAAAGACATGTCATGCCATCCTTATGCCATGTCTTTACAGAAAGTAAATGTGAGAGTTTATATACAACAATTCAGGTGATGGTATCAATCTGGGTAATGGGGGGAGTCACTGTTCCCTGTTCCCTTTTTACCTTGTTATCTTTGTTTTGAGGGTCTTCCTCCATCTCTGTCTGAAGCATTAAAAATGTGAGAGAAGAGTAAACCAAACAGAGCAGTGTGTGCGAGACGTGGATGGGGCCGGACAACATCAGAAAAGAAACAAAAAGGACATGATGTAGGTGGGGAAAAGAAAAAACAGGTGGAGTGAGAAGAAAGTGACAGAAAGCAGTTAGATCAGATCAGACTGACGCACGGCTTTAAATCCCCAGCCGGAAGAGAAACTCAACTCAACTTGTTACTTTAAAATTCAAATAAAAACCTTGGGCTTGAGTTATTACCTGTTGTGGTACGCTATTCTGGGTGGCTGGTGATATCGCCGTTGCCATCTCCTCATTGGTTGGCGGAACTCCATCCTCTCTCCTAGCTGGAGCTTTCTTTGTGGACTGCATCTTGATTTGTGGAGGTTTGGAGTTTGACGGCTGATTATTTGTTGACAGTAGCAACTAAAAAACCAAGACCGTAAACATTCTTAAAGGGATAGTTCGCCCAAAAATAAAAATTCTGTCATCATTAACTGACCCTCGAGGTGATTGTAGTCAAAGTGCCCCTAGAACTGTTTACTGTCCTACATTCTTCAAAATATCTTCTTTTGTGATCAACAGAACAAAGACATTTATAAAGCTTTTTCCTACTATGGTAGTGAATGGTGGCCAAAAACTTTTTGGTTACAAGCTTTCTTTCAAATATCTTCCCTTGTGTTCATCAGAACAAAGTAATTAATACAGGTTGGGTAAATGAAGACAGAATTTTCATTTTTGGGTGAACTGTTCCTTTAAAGCCCATTTGACTAACCTTGGTGATGGTGCCCACAGCCTTCGTTCTCCCCTCTCTGAAGACCAGCCTCTGGTCTATGTGCAGGTACTCTGGAGTTTTGATGAAGCGGAAGTGTACGGTAGCTTTGTCTCCTGTGCGTAAGCAATCGCTGGTCATAGACAGGATAGTTGCTGTCTGCCTGATGCTGCCGCAATGCACTGTGGGAGGAGAGAGAGACAAACGAAAGAGATGAGACAAATTGCTTCAGGATCCCACAGTAACTGAGAAGAACAAGTGGGTCTGTGTGTGTATCTCACCCATGGCTTGATATCTAGGGGAGATAGTCGTCGGGTGATGTAAAACTAGTATCTCGGCTTCAAACTCCCAATATGCCTGTGGGTTTAACCTCGGTGACACCATGACCATGCCCTTCCTTATTGATGAACGCTTAATCTAAACGAGAGAGCAATATGGAAGAACAAGCAAGATGCAATGAATAGCGAGACATTGCCACATATGTTTGATTGGTTAAAGAACTGGTTCACAATACATAGGTTGCAGGTTTAATCACAAGCTTTTAATTTTCATACCTTTTTTAGAGCAAAAGAAGCCGTCTGTCCACCTCGAACCTCTTTCACAGGCATCCTCTTGCGGTGAATGGATTTAACAGTAATGGGGAGGAAAGCGCCCAAGGGGTCCGGTCCCAGAAGCAAGGTGTCATTCAGCCTAATCAGCCCACGAAGGGTTGTCCCAGACACTACTGTCCCTACACCCTGTCAATACATATCAGACTTTTAAAAGAGGGGGATGGATGGATAGATAGATAGAGAGACAGCATGCTTACTGGTACTGAATAGGTATCATCTATCTGGAACTCAGCAGGCTCGTGGTCTTTGAATGAGCTTCTGGAGGAGAGCAGATTCAGGAACATCTTGAGTAGGTCCATGTTCTCTCCTGTGACGTTTGAGATCTGGAAGATCGGACATATTCTACAAAACAAACAGACAAATATCGATATGAAGACATTGGGTTGAAAGCATTGCAAAACTGAGGTCACTTCACATGCAAATTACCCAACAGCAGTTGACCGATGCCCATTTCAACTAACAATGTGAACTGCGGAGCATTACCTCTCAGAACTGAAGTTAGACGCCGTTACAATGACATCATCTTTATTCTGGACTAGCACAGGGATCTTTCTGCAGCCCGGAGACTTTAAGATCTTCTGCAGGAGCTTCAAGGTCTCTAAAAATGCACAACCACTATTAGCATGACAATTCCTATACCTATCTGTCATTTATAGCAAATACATAAATGGAGTACAGTTTACCTTGAAGAATATTAGCAGGACACATGTCAATCTTTGTGACCACTACAAAGACAGGAACATTGAGGGCTAACGCCAAGCCAAGGTGCTCTTTGGTCATACCAACAATTCCTGCATTGCTTCCAATCTGTGAAAGAGAAAATAAATCTGAAGATTTGACATTTGAGAACCAGCCCAACTGGAGACGCATATGCTCTGTACCAAAACCCTAGTGAGCTGCCTACCTTGGCAACGTTTGAAGCATCATATGCGAGCTTCAAACTGTTGTGCCTCTAAATAAAACTATGGCAAAAATAGCTGGCAGCATCGCTTGCATGCTTGACAAATAAGCACATTTTTATCCAAGATGGCAGACAGACAAAATGTTGATTTTAAATAGATTTTATTAAGTACCAAAACATTTCCATCTAATTAAACAGCATTCTATTACCCAATATCTGTGTATGCCATGTGTTTGCTGAATTTCACATGCAGTTTGTGTGTGTAATGCCACGTGTCCTTTCCTTACCATCAGCATGCAGAAGTCAGGCAGATGACCAGTCATTCCAAACACAGTCGTTTTGAGGTACTTCTCGTGGCCAGCGAGGTCAATAAAGGTGATGACTTTAGAAGACTTCTCGCAGATCTTGGTCCAGTCCAGGCTTCCGCCATGACTGTCGGGTTTGTTGACGACTTGACCCTCCTGATCAAAACCCAGGATGTCATTGCCCACGCTGCTGGTACGACCGCTTTCCATTTCATGCTTGTGTCTGAAGAGCTTCTGTCGGGCAAAGCCACGACCATTATCCAGCTCTCCATGAGTCAGCACGCCAAGTAATGTACTCTTGCCAGCATCTACATTCCCTACTACAGCCACCCTGAAAAAAACACCATTATAAAAATAAAAAACCTGTCCCATGTCTCTCACAGTTTAGTACATTTTTCTTTATATAGGCTTTAAATTAATAACTGCTTAAAGGGATAGGTCACCCAAAAACTGAAAAATCTTTCATCATTTATTTACCCTCATGTCATTTTAAACCTGTATGAGTGTCTTTCTTCAGAAGAACACAAAAGATGATATTTTGAAGAACGTTGGTAACCAAACAACATTGGCTCCAATTGACTTTCACTGTATGGATGTTAAACAGTAACTATTGCAATGTCCATAAAATTACATTTCATGCCATGTGTAATGTTGCTGTATGTGAATGTAAGCTGTCTGCCAAGTTGTAAAGCCGAAAGTGAACGAATAAAAGTTATTGGCTTGGGAAAAAAAGGAGTCGACTCTCATTCTAATTTCAGTTCCTGGTCAGATTTGAGTCACTGCGTGTAATGCCCACCTACGTGCCATATGCAACACTGCACACGGTAGACCAATCACAGCAGAATAGACCATCTGACCAATCAGATCAGAGTGTGCTGACAGAAAGGAGGGATTAGACCGATGAATCGCCGAACAAATCATTTGAGAGTCAGTCAAGAAGTAAGGCAACAATAACTGCCTATTATTAGAAAATAAAAGTGTTTTTACACCGTGTATGTACGTAAATTTGTTGGACACTCCATAAACCAAAGTAGGACCTTAAAAATAACAAAATATTTACTCAAGACATTTCTCAAAGTCATATACAGGTTGGATAAATGACAGAATTTTAATTTTTGCAAGTACTATCCCTTTAAATTCCAGTCTGTTGATCTTTAGCTTTGAAACACTTGGAATATACTATAGTGAATGCATTTAATGGACTACTGGAATTGTAATGCAAATTTGTGTTTGTTCATCCTCCACTTTAAAAATACTCCATAGATTGAATCATCGGCCATTCTCTGAAAACACTTGAACTGAGTATATATATAGAGCTCTAGAGTGCATGAAGGCTACAATTTCAATACAATCACAGCCCACACCACAGTGTAGATTAGGAACTAGGGATGTAACAATATTATCAATATAGTGTTATCGCAATAGCAAAATTGTCTCATTTTATCGTGGTCACATGACTAAATGAAATTATAGGTCTTCCGGGCCAAACAGAGAATGTTAGAAAAAATAATAGATGTTTCCTTTGTCAAGGTCCATCTGGTGCAATTATTTTCTTTTATAAAAGGGATTTTTAGGTCATTTGACCCATCTCATACAATAACTCATACCTCTAAGCAACAGTTATGATTAGAGGATAAAGAAAAGATCCTCTTTTCCGCTTATGGCACGTTTCCAAGTCATCATTTGTCATTTTAAATAGTCCAACAAATATCGTACCGTGGACGGACTTTTTAACCAAAGTATTATCATATAGTGAGATTTTGATACAGTTACATCCCTATTAGGAACTGCATCTATGACAACCACTCACCTAACCTCCAGGAAGTCTGCCTCTCCCACCCGGCGGCGAATCAGGTAATCTCTGACCTGTCCACCAGCCTCAGCACGCTCCCTCAGCAGGATGAGATCTGCCTCGATCTGCTCACTCATGGATTTTATAGTGGCCACAGAGGCCTGCATATCACCCTCATTTAAACCATAATCACCTCCATCTGAAAGCGACAGAAGCCGTATTATGAACAGACAAAAGTATTGTGGGTCTCATCTCATAGATAACATGCCCTTACCTGACCCCACCCCAACAACATAGATGGTCTCCCCACAGCCCTCATCCATCCTCTCGCGGAGTTGCCGTAGTAACAAGTCATACTGCTCCCCATTGGGGCTGACCAAGGCAAACTGTGACAAAGAAGAACAGCACAAGAGTTTGTTATAGAATGTAACAGCTTTAAAGCTCTTTATATGTTTTGTTTTCCTCATAAAAACATTACATGCTCAGTCTATTTCTATGACAGTGTAAACAAAGGACAACAATGATCAAATGGACACAGAGAGCAGAGTTGCCTGACTTTATTGCATGTTACATCAGACGCCCTGACATGTTAAGTCACACAAGGTGGAGTGACAGAGCTCAATGCAAAACCTCCTGAAGAGCAGAAAGAGAGCTCAGCTCATCTGAAAACAGATCCTCAGTGTAAAACTGGATTGATGGATGGTTTGTGGACAGCTGCCACAGCAGAAAACTGCCGGTCCTGCTAAACCAATACCATTTCATTAACAGCCATCTGTCCTGGTTCACACATTCCTCAAGGTTATTCACAAGTGACTGTGTAGCAGACCTTAACTATAGTATGCAGCCAGTTGACATGACATGTCCAGCTGTGTTAGAAGTGACCTGCTAAATTTCACCTGAAACTATTTTAAACAGCACTTTCTTCATTCTTGTATAATTAATTGCAAGTACACAAACAGATTCCGTTTCACGATCTCATAATGACACTTCTCTGAATTCTCATTGAATATTGAAAAAAAAAACATTTGCCTGACACAAAGCACAATAGAAAGTCCGCTAAAGCGTTACTGCTAGATTTTGTTAAAACTTTAAGACCAAGTTATCAATTGATATAAATCTCACTCTCTGATTTGTTTATCTATCCTGTGTTTCCACCCCACTAAAGGGAATTCCCTCGTACTTGCACTAGGGCTGTCACGATTATGAAATTTGGCTGACGATTAATTGTCTAATAAATCATTGCGATTATGACGATTAATTGTCTGTTTTAGAGCTTTGACTTTTAATTCTCACATTTTTTATTCAGCTTTGAAACGACCATATTGTTCTGAATATAAAGACTATGTTCTTTTTCTTGGAAATACATAGGAAAAAATTGGGTCATCATACTTAAGGTTTAGGCTTTTACCCGTCAATAATACATTCGCCAAATACTTGTAAATTAAGTAAATTGATCAGATCAGGAGTGAATTGAAGCCACCATTAAAATACTATCAGTCATAGAAAAGCTTCTAATCTGTTTTTTTCTCACTTGCAAGACTACAATAAAAGTTTACTTCTATGTTAATGAGATTTTGGTAGACTGGTTTTCACACTGAAATAATATTAAATTGTACTGCAGGTTATTTTTATGATATATGTTTTAGTTTTTTTTTTTAAGTGATTGTGTTGTGGTGGTACATTTTACAAGTATTACCATGCTTTAGTTACAATATATACAATAAAATATACAATATGCAGATACACTACAGCTCCCCCTAGTGTCTTCTATAGAGATGTGCAATAACTGCGATGATCCGAAACAATCGCGATGAGACGATTATTTAATAATCGTGACAGCCCTAACTTGCACAGGTATTTCATCAGGTCCTGTAATGTAAGGTTTACAACATTCATTCGCGTAACGTTACATGTAGATATGCAGCCCATAATTAGCTACACTTACAAACATATAGATAAAAAAGAAAGCCAAATTCTTATACTACATTGTGATTGATGCACATGATACAGATAATACGAAACATGTTACAACGTTTAGAGAATGTAGCCTGGTTAGCTTAAGATCGATTAACATTTAAAAAAAACAAAGAACCTCGATCGTTGATTTAACGTAATCACAAACGAAATGACAATGAAAATAACGCAATTTCAAGACATTATTTAAAAAAACAGCGTGCATTAAAGATATTACCAGTACGAACTCAATAAACACACTAATTCACTCCAACAAACGCGATTCAGTATGAGGCCTACCTTACTAGAGAAGTCTATGCCGAGATCCGCGGTCTCGCCGTTCAACATGTCCCCGTCCTCAAAGCACTCTGCCGCGTCATCATCGCTGCAGCCGCGGGCTGGAGCAAACATGCTAGCTGGGACTACTGATTCCAGTCCCATAATCCCAGGATTAAAACCTGGTTCTGTGGTTGTTAACGATGCCATCTCTCGGGAAGAAAATATCTAGACTAGGCTAAAATCAACTTTAAAACGTTGCAGCTTCTGGTGGAACAATTGTAAGCTGATACAGCACAAACACTTGTGAATTCACATTCAAAATGTAACACCGCTCACCACTAGGTTAAAACCTGCCGTGCCGAGATAAACGAGTACCACTACATCTCTATAACATGTTAGGCTGATAAGAGAGTAAATAAAGACCTTAACATTTTCACTGCTGGCGTTTCAGTATTTGTTTAAAATGTTACGAAAATGAGTCAAGTGCGCTGTTCTTCTCTTAAATTATTCAATAGCACGCTTGGCCAATCATTTTACCTCTTACATAAATCACGTGGGTTGCTGTCCAATAAACGTTTGCAGGCGGTGCATGTGGATACAAATACAACTTCGTTACAGTGCAAATGATGCAATATTTACTGACAACGTGGTAAAATATGTTTCACCATGTACGGTTAAAAGAACAAATACTTTATTTTATTGTCAAAACATACATTTGGATGTTACTAATCATTAATGTATTCGTATACCACAGAATGTAAAACAATGTTCCTCTGCCAGGAAATATGAAGCGCTAGACGCTCGTCTCACGCAACTCGTATAGATTATTTTCTATCACAAAACAGGTGTGACGACAATATTGTATGATGTCTCATCAGCTTATTCTATTTATGTGTAATGGTCATATAATTGAATTAATCCAAAGTCTTGAAAGTCTCAAAAAGAACCTGCCAGTGTTTTAGTTGTTATTTTAGTTAGTTCAGCACAGACAGAATGATTCATATATTGAATCTTTAAAAAGTAAAAAAAATGCTTTGATGTCTCAGCATCAAAAAGAAGTGAGACATTGTTCCATTTCAGGAGGTATGTAGCCTTCAGAATAGATGTAATTTTATTTTATTGTACACTAAATTTGGTTGGTTCTAACTTCTATCCATTAGACGGTGTGCAATATTTTATGCCATAGTTAAATGACTAGGTTAGGGGATGGAATGCAGTAGGATTCCTCAACTATGCTGCAATTTACTCGTTTTATCAGAAGAGGGCAGCAAAAGAGCTAAAAAGTAAAGGTCTGAAAAAAAATTCTGTTACCAATCTCTGTTTTAACCTAGTCCACATGTAAACAATAACATTTTTCAACTTCTTTACGTGAGATACATTAATGTATTCCGTAGATTACATAGAAGGTGTTCATTAATGCATCAATTCAATATTTCAATTATTTAAAAAAAAAGTAACGTTATCCCTGGCATTGTGAATTGTTTTAAAGTATTTGAATGATGTTACCTTTAAGACACAAGCTCTTGTTATTAATAATGCAGGACGTTAACTTAATTCCACGCGTACAAGTGAGATACAGTTCCCGTCTATTCTGTTCTGGGTGTGATGTAGCGGTGGTGACATTAGGAGGTGGGTCGTTTTCTCTAGAGCAGGCGGTAATTTACTGCCCTATATGTTTGGACGCGCTCGCGACCAACCAGACAACATACTGACAAGTAACGATGCGACCTTTCATTGTAAGCGTCTCGTTTGCGCTCCAGTGCTTCTTTTTCAAAAGCGCATCAGAGTACTCTTCAAAATCAGATTTGGAATACGAATTCGGGGACTATCGTGGGAAGTTTTGTATCGACGATCAAGGTTTTGTGTATGGCATCGGAGAGGTTTATTACCCGAGCCCCACAGCTTGTCCGTGCACCTGCACTGAAAATGGACCGGTGTGTATCAGACCCAAGTGTCCGCGTATACACCCAAGGTGCACGCGCATCAAATACAAGTCTTGCTGTCCAGTGTGTGAAGCTGTCAGTAAAGTTTGCGTGTACGGGGGCAAAACTTATAGACTACTGGAGGAATTCAAGGTGAGTCTTGTGATAGAAAATACAGTGCAGTGTAAAATACATTTACTGTTATGATTGATTGATTGTAAATGTAAATGATTGATTGTACCTATATTGCAATATAACAATTCTTTGTGGTTTTAAACTCCATTTTATTATCACAAAACTGTACATAAACATACTTTTCCACATTACTTTGTTTACTGTTAGCAAAATATTACATATTTCTAAATACATTTCATCCCACCCCCTTTTTATTCACACATTGCTGCGAAAATGCATCTTCACTTTTTCAGTGCATGCAGATAATCTACAAATATGTCATGCCACCTTTTCACTCCATTGAACTCAAATAAATAATATTCTCATTCATGTTCAGATGTCCCCCTGTGAGCGCTGCCGTTGTGAAGTCAATAGAGAAGTTTACTGCAGCATATCCGGCTGTCCAGCCTTGCATTGTGTGAATCCTGAATATGAACCCAACCACTGCTGTCCTGTGTGCAAGAGCGGTGAGAGCCCTTACACACTCAGAGTAACACTACACGTGCATGGACATTAACTGCATTATCCCGCATACATACATAAACACTGGAACACAGTCTGTTTAGTTTTAGAGATATGTAGATTGTGTGTGTTATGCACCTCATAAGAATCGATACAGGATTCGATACACTTCTTTCTCGGAATCCTCGGAATCATGTATTGTTTTTGATTGATTTCTCCCGTTTAGTGCATATTTCACAGTGACACAAGGGAAAACGAATGATGCAATGGAATCATTCAATAGATCGCATACTACCAACATGCTGTCTATTAATAGGAACTAGTTCAGAGCATGCTGGGATGGCAGAGGCATTATGGGGCATTGGGCCATCCCTGACAGCAGAAGGCACAGATTGTGTTTGATATTTTGTGTGGGTAATGTTTAGGTATAAATACTGATTTAAAAATGTTTTTTTTTTTCATTTCTATATCAAATACAACACACACATACAGTATAAAGATAATGGTCAACAGTGGACAATAGTGTTATTAGTTGGTTCACACAATGTGCACGTCTCTTTGGTTGAATAACTTGGGATGGAGGCAGAAGGTACAATTTTGCTGGATTTCCTCTTATAATGAGTGATGTTTCTGTGTCATCCTCAAAGGGCCAAACTGCTTTGCTGGAAATCGTGTGATCCCAGTTGGAGAACGTGTGGAGATTGATGATCGGATGGTCTGTTTCTGCACCTACCGGGATGGAACATGGCAGACTCACCCTCACGCTACCTGTGAGGAGCGCCAGCAACCAGACAATGAAGCTACTGACTCCCATGATACATCAAAACAGATGGAGGAGCAGGAGAAAGAGAAGGAGAGAGTTTTTTCGCCCAGGCTGGATGCTATCCCGTGAACGGGAAGTGTGCCTGGCACCAGCTTTGCTGACAGGCAGCAGGGGATGCAGGTGTCTGGGACCAGTGTAAACACAACCTGTTATGGATTAATTGCCAATGCTGACCTCTTTTGCCAGCCTCAACCCCTACCCTCCTTAATACAGATCAACACCGTCTTGAGAAACAACATGCAGTGGCTGTAAAATTACAAATGTCTTTATGGGACATATAACATTTTTTACTTGACTAAATTGTTGCTGTTTTTATAACATACACTGCCGTGCAAAAGTTAAGGGTCACATACTTGATGTTTTATATACACTGTTAAATTTTCACATCCTCAATTTAGTCACCATTTCATCGTTTGAAAAGTGTTGACATCTATCAAACTCCTTCTTGAGGTCTCAGCCTGAGATGCTTTTTAAACGGTATTGCATGATTTACTATCTATGCTGGGCTTTTATTAGCTGTTTTCTCATTGTTTGGTCCAGACAATTAATTTCAAAACATTTGTTAAATATTTTTTAATTGTTGGCACAATTATATTTTTGTCAAAAAATAATTACAAAATAATTTCAAACATTCAAGCAAGCTTCCTGGGATCAAAAGGTTTGTGATGTCAATAGTAATATTTTAATGAAGTCGACCTGAACTTGATTGGTATGTGTGTACATTACTGTATATGATGTTCTGCTTCTTATTAGGACACTGTCACATAGCAATTAATTTAAATATGAAGTACTAAATGTAAAAATGGAATCATACATTTGCCAGGTCATTCTAGCATGTGTTAATAGACGCACTGGTTTGCCAAATTTTGCTTCTTTATATAAGTCTTTAGATGCTTTTTGGATATCCTTTCCTCAAGACAAAATAAGTAATATTTTGCCTGTTCCTTCCAACCATTTTCATGTCATACTGTGTAAAATAAAATTAAGTCTAGGTAATTGCAAAATGCCTAGTGAAATTTAAGTAGCCCGTTAATAGATGATGATGCATATTTAATGGCAATATAGTTATTATTAATGAAAAAAGGTGTACTTTGAGTCCTCTCGCTTTAATGATTTGATATACTGGCATGGACTGATGAGCCATGATGTCATGATTTGGTAATATTCCAAGCAGCATATATAGAAGTGTCACACATTAGCACTTTTTCCATATTTCCATTATATGCATTATTATATGCACATCATATAAATATATCGTATTATAATTATAGACTTCTGGTTTTTTTTAAAGTAATTTTTAAATATTGTCTCAAACTTTGTGACCCTACTGTATACATTAATTGTCTACTCTAATTACAATCGTCTTTCTTAAGTTTTAAGCTTTTATAAGCCTCTATTATGAATTGCTATTATTCTTGAATCAATAAACTGTGTAATAAAGATAAGCAGTATCTTAAGCAGTATAAGGACGTTGTCACAAAATGGACATACGCAACACTAGGTGGCGTCAGAAGAATATAGACCACGTGTCTGCCCCGGATGCTGTGAGATCTGTGCTGTGCGTAAGTTTATATCCCAGCATTCCGCGCTCTCTCTTCCTCTTTCCCTTTCGGCGACAATGTCTAAGAGAGGTAAGAATCACACATGAAAATCCAAAGTCATCCTTGAATTAAGTTACAGTGAAGCCCAATAAAACTAGAAATTAGATGCAATGGATTGTCGGGAGTGTATATTTTCGACATATTACTGTCAAAACTCGCTGATATATTAGACGAATTTAGTCTTGTTCAATTGCTGCTAGCGGGAGAAGCCATGTTTGCTAAGTTTTGAATGCAGACCTGCATACTCCATTGACTGTAAATGTGTTAAATTAAGTGCGTTTAGGAACATGTTGTCAATAGCGAAGCAATGTTTCTTAACAACTATTATGTTGATATAAATGCTGTCATATAGTTGATAGTTGGTTGCCAGTAGAAACCTACAGCTCACAAGTAACTTGAGCTAAATTTGTGGTCGGCTAAACGCACGTTTCGTATCTGATGCTTCGCTTATGTAGTAACAAGTGGTACGAGTTATGGCACTCAAGTTATTAAAACTGTTTATGTGACACGATTAGATATTTTCTGTCCTCAGTACAAATAAGACGCGTTTTGTTCCGACTATAATAAGGCTGGTTTGAGGATGTTAACGTCATTTAATACTGTAAACCTTGAACACATACGGTTTGTTTGCAGCATTTTAGAATGTTTATTTTACGTGATTTCCCATGTCCTTATTGAGATTTAAAAACTAGAGTCTAAACTGCCATGTATTTCTGCAGTGGTAATGGCAGAAATACAAAAGTGGATGTTCTGGTTTGACTGTATAAAACTCGACCTGCTTGCATTTCACCAACATTGTAACTTACTGTAGAATTTGAATGTAAATTCTCTTTACTATGCTGTGTTTATGGAGAGTGTATTGAAAATGTGATGAGAAATATTTTGGCTTTCATGGTACTATAATAAAATTGTTTTTGTCTTTTAAGGACGTGGTGGGTCATCGGGAGCCAAGTTCCGCATCTCACTGGGTCTCCCAGTGGGAGCGGTTATCAACTGCGCTGACAACACAGGTATGAAGTCTGGTTCTATGATTTGTGATTTAATGTCCTTCTCAAAAGCACTTGCTTTGTCTGGTCAGTGGCTGGGTGAGTTGTCGTGGAAGGAAATAGAAAACTCATTGCTCTTGGGTGAGATGGCAGTCACCATATGCTGTACAATCTCAATCCGTGATGAAACAAATGTTAAAATTGTTAAAGGGATTTTTTTTTGCCCAGAAGTAAAGAAATGGCAAGTAAAGGCTTGCTTTAGCAGTTATGGTATAATTTTGCTTTCCTTTACAGAGAACGTGGTCATTACTCGATTGTCAAACTTCACTCATCGCTGAATCTTATCTCGCTTAGGTGCCAAGAACCTGTACATCATTTCCGTCAAAGGCATCAAGGGTCGTCTGAACAGGCTGCCTGCCGCTGGTGTGGGTGACATGGTAATGGCCACAGTGAAGAAAGGCAAACCAGAGCTCAGGAAAAAGGGTGAGTGTTTTGAGGCAGCAGCAGAACCTGAGAAGCTCACAGACTGGTTTTGAATGTTGATAAAATGCTCGGAAAAAAAAGTTTGAATTGTAGTATGCTTTCACTATAACCCTCACAATAGTTTGTTACACTGAACTTGATCAGAGAGCGAAGTGGGTTAAACAACTGTCTGTATCTTGTTAACCAGTGCATCCTGCGGTTGTGATACGACAGCGGAAGTCGTATCGACGAAAAGATGGTGTGTTCCTATACTTTGAAGACAATGCGGGGGTCATAGTGAATAACAAAGGAGAAATGAAAGGCAAGTTTAAAATGTCGTCATGTTTATTTTCCTTCTCAAAAGCACTTGCTTTGTCTGATTAGTGGCTGGGTGAGTTGTCGTGGAAGGAAAGAACAAATCCCATTGCTTTTGGGTGAGATGGCAGTCTCCATGTGCTGTGTAATCTCAATCCGTGATGGAACACTTACTTCATAAATACTTTTACACTTTTTATATTTCTTGGACCCTAAATGTTATTAAACACCATTTGCATGAAAATGTTTGAGTCTTGGTAATATTCCGTGACTGAGCTAAATTATCAATTTTCTTTATAGGTTCAGCTATCACAGGACCTGTAGCAAAGGAATGTGCAGACCTGTGGCCCAGGATTGCATCCAATGCCGGAAGCATTGCCTGAGTACAAATGTGGCTTGTTTTCAATAAAATACTCTGTCTATAAAGTTGTCACTGTGTTTTTTGCTAAATGTTTTTAATACAATGACTTTGTATCATTGATCGATCGCTTAATACAAATTCAGTAATCTCAGCTGCAAGCGTATATGTTTGTTTCGTAATGTGTGGTCTCGGATTCTAGATAAATATAAATTCCTATTTTAAGATGAAAAAGATGAATGGTGTGATTATTTTCAACAAAAAATGTATAAGCAGTACATAATGGACTGTATTTCAGCATAATTTAAGTGACCATGCATTCAAAATAAACGAAATGTAACACTTAAACGTAAGCAAAATTTGTGTATGAAATGCTTTAAACCAGCTACTGCTGGCAGTGTTGACGTACAAATCGGTTGTTATGGTGACATGGTTTGTTTGCTGAACCGCGAGCTAGCTAACGTTAGTAAGTAATGGCTTTAATTGAGCTTCCTGGACAAGTTAACGAACTACTTACATTTCGTTCTTAAGGTAAATTGAGTGGTTAAATCGTATTTCATATGTAAACTGTAGACATGGAGAAATCGGATATTATTAATTTCTGTGCTCTTGAAAAAGAGGTACAAGCGGCACTGGAAGCAGATAGGAAATACCAGAGAGAAAATGATGCCAAATTTCGTGCACTGCATCAAAACGTAGCCAGCTACGAGGAGTTCAGGTAAGGTATCTTTTGTTTTGTATATCTAGTTACACTTTTGGATGATTTAAAAAATAAATCTACCTCGACCACCCACGTCATTTACATTTAGTCGTTTAGCAGACGCTTTTATCCAAAGCGACTTACAAATAATGTAAACAATGGAAGCAATTGGAACAACATAAGGACAACAAAAAGTGCAATAAAACTGGTCTCACATAGCCTACCACAGTATACAGAGTATATTTAAAGTTATTTTTTTATATAGAAAGAGTAAAAAAAGATCGGTGAGAGATGTGTTTTCTGCCGATTCTGCACAAATCGCAACTATAAATGCTTACTTTCGAACATGCGTAATGATGTTTTTATCTTTCGAAATTTAGAGACATAGTACTTGCATCTCACCTAAAGCCCCTCGATAAAAAGGACATCTCTGGTGCACCTCGAAAACAGCCATGGAATACAATTGCTGCTGGATTAAAGCATAAAAGCACCTCACCTGAGGTAATCCAGGTAAGATCAAAACCATTTCTTTACTCAACTCAACTTTATTTATATAGCGCTTTTTACAATTTTCATTGTTTACAAAGCAGCTGTACATGAGACATATTGACTATAAGCAAAACAATTAAAGTTATACCTGTAAAAACAAGAAAAGGTGAAAACACAGAAGACAGACATGCCCACATACAAAACACTCCACACACACAATATGCACACGCACTAACACACATAGACATAGACACAAACACGCACAGTGAAACCACACATTTAAGATAAAGGAGAGAGAAACACAGGTCAAATATTAAACAGACTATAAATACCTATATGCAATATTAATTAATTAAAACTTTAAAATTCTAAAATTTTGTTACATGAAACAAAATTAGTCATTTGCATTAGCATTACATAATAGTTGATCTCTTTTGAGATGAAAAATAAGAACTAATTAATCTCTTTTAATCTTCAGGCTCAGTTTTCTGAGATACAACCAAGAAGTACACCAGAATTCAGCCGTGAGTGGCGCAGATTTGGAGGAAGCTCATATGAGAAGTATAACCTCCTTGTCAGTCTGGGAGGCAAGGCATTGCAGGAAATCTTTAGAACTGAGGTGTGCTTTGGTCTTCTAGGCGAGTTCCTTCTCATTCTGTCACAGGGTGTTAAGTCAGGGGATGAGGTTAAAGTTACTGAAGTTTTGGACGGGCTCTCGAAGACTGGCCGTTTTAGCCTCAACCTGTCTCTGCTAAGTCAGGCTGAGCAGAAAGCCTGCGAGGAGCTTTTCAATAGACTTCGGGCTGCAGTTGGAGAATGTCAGTCTTATAAAGATTATTCCTCAGACCAGAGTAAACCATCAGGGGTTTGTGAGGTCAGTCATGTGAAAGCTGATGAGACGGACTTAACGGTACAATTTAAGGGGTTAATGGAGAGATATGGCATCCAAAATTAATTCATGTTAATTTGTTAATACTAATACCACTGTGTAAGTTCTCTCACTCTGTTTCTGAATATAATGTCATTTGTGTATAGTTAGATCTGTATTTTGTCATACATAGAAAAGAATTGTAAAATGCAGGTTATTTGTTTTTTGGCATTCTTCCCTTTGTTACTGTCTGCCTATGAGGCCCCTGAAGACAAGGAAGACATATTTGCCAGCAAGGTCTGTCCTGCGTTTCTCATCTTTGAAAGTATTGCCTTCCTAGCTGACAGGACAATTGAACTGCCTTGTCACTGTAAGCCAGAGGAGGTTCTTTCAGTTGTATGGTACTACCAAAAACAAATTGGCTCTGTGAACACTAAGGTCCTCACAGACTTTCAAGGTACAACAGTGGTGGAATCATCCAAAGTTGGCAGAGGTTCAGATCTGCGCAGTCGCTTTTCCATCCGTCTGTTTAGCCTGCTAATCTTCAGGGTTCAGAAAGGTGACTCAGGTCACTATATCTGTGGCACGACCTCAGGGGAATTCTTCTACGGCTACAGTGTTGATGTGCAGGAGGTCCATCAAGTTCTCTTTCCCTGGAACGTACATCAGACAACACCGGCACAGGTATCAGAACCCAGCACCATGAGAAAAAAGCCGTTTCAGGTGTTCACCAGCTACAGGCCTTGGTCTAAATGTGACCGCTGCGACATCGAGGGGGAGCAGATCCGTGTGGGTCTTTGTTACGTGAAAAGCAACTACCTACATGTGCGTTACCACAGTGAATCGGATCCAGTGGCTCCCTGTGGCTCCTCAGCCGTTCCCCAACAGTTTGGACTCTCAGGAAGTACATATGGAGCGGAGCTACATGTAAGATCCTGTCATGCTCCCTGTCCTCCAAAACCAACAACGTCCCCAGAGAGACAAGCTCTGCTGAAATTCCTGGAGTATGATGATCAAGCTTCTGGTGTCCTTATTCACTTCCACAACCACCCTGTAGACTTGAATCTGATCTTGACCTGTCCTGGTGCTAAACCACAGTATGTCGTTGCCTGGGATAAAGGTTCATCACCACTTTACCGCTCTCAGTATATGGAGGGACTTAATAAGACCTCTCGTGTCTTCATTGACCCGGGTCACCATCTTCACCTCAGACCTGTGCGACTGGAAGATAAAGGCTCTTTTTTCTGCTGGGTCCAAGGAAAGCTGTCTGCAGAGATCAGACTGGGAGTATATCTGCAGTTGGGCCACTCGCGCCAAATCTCTGACCCAGAGTTTGTATACGCCTTAAACGTTATATTAGTTTGCTACTTGGGTATTGTTGTTCTGTTTCTTCTTGCTGTGTTAGTGAGATTTGTTTGGCAGTTAAGCATGGAATAAAAGATTGCAGCAATGAAATGAACTTGAATTTGTAGTATTTTGATGGATGCATGTTGATACATTGTTTAAATATAAAAAAGGAAAAGTTGGTAAATACGCCAATATGTGTAGATCTATATGTTAGTCTTTTCCCCTGTTGCTAACTGTGTAATTCATTTCTATTAGTTGATATATTGGTAAATTCATAGATATAGAAATCTGGCATCTCAATTGCTAAGTCGCTTTGGATAAGCATCTGTTGAATAAATACATGTAAATGTAAAAACATAAAGCAACATTGAATAGGCCAAGGGTTGCGTTGGGATAAGGTCAGTTGCAAAAAAAACACTTAGCTGTTATGGTGAATGACACAAAAGTTTAGTCCAATTAATGACTAGCAAAGACAATGTTTTTGATGTCTTGCCTCTAAGTGTTTTCATGCAATGACGAGGAAAATTAAAAATAAAATAAATAAAGGAGAACTAAAAGAGAAGGCTTGAGTACTTTCACCTCGTATTTAATTTTAAATATTTTGGTGGTTCTTTAGAACACCTGGGTCCTGGAATGAATGAAAGAAAGAAGAACTACAATGATTGCTAGAAGACGCACTAGCGCAATACAACCGCAAGAGGGCGTGGTTTCACCATGCACGTAATGACTGTTAATGAAAAGCGTTTATTTGTTGGTTTTCCGAAATAACCTCAAAGAAAAACATCAGATTCGTATTTTGATTAACTGCGTCAAGTTTTAAACCTAAATTAATAATGTTCTCTTAATGTTGATATCCTTTTGCGGTCAGTTTCATGTTTCTTAGACGTGCATGCCCACATAGCAGAGATGAACTTCTCTTTTGCGAGTGAGGAAGGCAGTGCGGATGATGACCCGACTGACAGATATCAGTGGCTTGCTGCTGTAGACTAGACAGATTTCCGGAGTACTGTTTCAACGTGTCTTTAACTTCGCCGCATAATGAAGGATCAAAACTACGGCGAAGAAATTACAAAAATACTGGAGGATGCTCCATCTGCTCGTAAAGCGCTTTTAGACAATTACAACAATTTACACAATGTTGCGGAATACTGCGAAAACAACTACCTGCAGGTAAAACACTGGGTTTATTACATCTCACATATAGATTCACGGAGAGCTAAACGACACTTAGAAACATAAAATCATTAGAATTGTAAGAAAAACACTTCAATTTACATTTAGAAACGTTACTTTGTAATCATGCGGGACGTTGAAATCAGATATTTTATAAGGGTAACACTTCTAAAGGATGCGGTTCTTCAAGAGAAGGTAAAAATGTGATAGTGTTGTTTGGGAGATACAATAAAATGTATTTGCAGGTTCTTTGTAAATCTTTTCACTTGTTGCAAATCTTGTAAACAAGTCTTGTGTTTCCAAAATGTTTGTTCCATTTGCTAAATTGTAATTAGTTGAAACGGTTCATATACTTACATTATTTAGGAAGTGTAATTGATCATGTCTCATCACATTTACGACAACGACTATCTGTCAATTACGATCAATCTGGTTGTAGCATGCAGTACAGCATGTTATGGCTGTGTAGCTAATTGATTCATAAGGACTTTTCTACCTTTACAGTCTGGTAATGACACCAAGAAAGCACTGGAGGAGACCAAGGCCTTTACCACCCAGTCCTTGGCTAGTGTGGCCTATCAGATCAACTCCCTGGCCACCAATGTCCTCAAACTGCTGGATGCACAGACCTTACAACTCCGCAAGATAGAGTCCTCCATCAACCAGATTGGACAGGTATCAGCCCCTTTTCTTAGGGTCTTTGAAAAATGATAAACCCTGGAGACATTGGAAAATACAGTGTATTAAAGCAGACGTTACACACGCAGTTTCTGCCAATCTTAATCTTGAGTACCTATAGACCGTTTCATCGGACACGCGCGCCTGACCCCCAGTTAACTTCCGGTTTGTGTTTGGCTACTAATAATATAACTATTTATATTTAATTTAATTTATGTTAATATTCATTTGTATTATTATTTTACTTAATAATAATTGTTTTAAATAGACGATTTGTTGAATGTTGTTGTAAGGTCATTTTATTAAACAAACAATTTTTTGAATGGATCCTGCACTTTGGTCGCATTTAAACAAACGTATGGTACACTGATATCTAGTGGTTGAGCTTGGTTTTGGAGTCTAAATTCAAAATGTTGTAGAGACAATTAAGTTTAGCCATGTAACGGTTCTTCTCGGTTTCTTTTGATTGTAATCAGAAATAATCTACAGGCATTCTACTATTTGTGAATGTGTACTGGAAGTTAAGGTGGGCTCACAAAAGTGTGCATGTGCGGTACCGTTTGTTTATGTTGTTAAGATGAAACCGTCTATAGAGTAGTATTGCATACTTCGGATGTTCGAAGAGTCTTTAGTTTGATCACATTTATAAAAGAGAGATACAGCGGTTCGATTATTCCCGAAAACAGATGACCTCCAGATGACGCGTGCAGGGGGCGGAACTAAAGCACGAGCACACAATACATCATCTCATTATCCATGCATAACTGTTGATTCAATATAAGTTTGTGTTGTGTGACTTATGCACGTACGATTTGCACGCCGATTGCCAAAATAACAGACATATGACTCAATTTCACTTACCATGTGCGGTTCATGACCGGCATCTTTTAGCACTGGGACCGCTCCATCTGTCAGTTTCAAACGATCTTCAAATCCAGCATTATATCCACCGTTTATATAACATCCCTCACCGAAATGCAGTGAACAAACACAGCTGAACTTTGCAAACAAAGTGCTCTCTCTCTCTCTTGCTCCAGCTGGTTGACGTGTGCGCATGCTCCTTCTCCCGCTCTCCCTGGTTGATGCGTGGGCGTGCTCTTTCATCTCGCTCTCGCGGGTTGACGCATGGGCGTGATTTTACGTGAGAATTGTCCAATAAGGGAGTTGTTACGTAAGGGAATTTTATGTTCGAAAAAAACTATCCGAAACTTATATAAATTCTGGGGGAGTGTATCGGGCACAGAAATTCTGCGTCATACGTCCAACACTTTTTTTTGAGAAGTTGACCATGTCAAGCATGAGAAGCCAGCACGTTTAACATTGTAAAGTCAGAATGCATGAAACACTGTGGCACTCCCCCTTAAAAAGAATCATCTAAGGTTATTGTTCACTGTACTGCGGACATGTTATCACAGTACAGCAGTTTTTAGTCACACTTCAGCTCAAAGTGTAAATGCAGTTTATTCCTAAAGTGTTGGCTCCGTATTGTCGCCCTTATTTTAAAAAATGGAAGTTGGTTTGTGAGAGAGTTTTGGATTCAGCAGTTTATGAATATACTGGTTCCTTGTTTCTATTAGTGCTCCTTTAGTAATTGCACAGGGTTTGGTCTCTCACTAAACATTTCAGAATACTTAAAGTGATAGTTCACCCAAATATCTAAATTCTGTCATCATGTAGGCTACTCACCCTCTGGTATTTCAAACCTTCGTGACTTTCTTTCTTCCGCAGAACACAAAAGAATATATTCTGAAGAAAGTTGATAACCGAACAGTGCCGGCACCCATTCACTTCTATTGTATAGGCACAAAACCAATGTAAGTCAATAGGTGCCAGTTATCAACATTCTTCAAAATATCTTCTTTTGTGTTCTGTGGAAGACAGAAGGTCATACAGGTTGGACATGACAAGAGGATGAAACAATTATGACAATTTAAATTTTGGGGTGAACTATCCCTTTAATATAACCTTGTTACATTATACGCTGCTGTTATATGCATAAAATCTCATTTAGCAATATAAGAAAGAACAGCTAATACACCATTTATTTGACTTTCTTCTCCTGGTTACTGTATGGATAGAAATCCTTTATCTTTGCTGAAGGTCATCTTAATGTAAAGTGCTAAGGACAAAGTTCTGCTGTAGTAATGTCCAAAACACAGTGTAGGTCCTTGCTGTGTAGGCCCCCCTGTCACCAGGGTGATAATACTCCATGCCACACCGTCCCCCATCCCCCTTCGATCCCCTTGGCTCCTCTCACTGCGGCTGGGACTCCACCATAGCATTCCAGCACGCTCCGTGCGCAGCCTCCCTAAGCAGGTCACCTGAGGGCTAAGAGAGGGTAAGCCAAGCTCCCAGACTTGGAATGAAAGGGCCACTGTTCTCTCACTCGCAGGCAAACTTGGAACCCTGATTGATGTTCTCTATTGTCTGTCCTGTGCCCAGGAAGAGCTGCAAGGCCTAGAATAATAGTCATTCTTCTCTCCCCATCTGAGAGCTTACATAGAAAAACAAGACTGACGTTTTAGGAAGTGGATGATATCCTAGCAGGTTCTTATAGAGAATCAATTCATCCTACATCACAGACTTGATTTTATTGAGGGAGATGAGTGTATTTAACAACATCCTAGAATACACATAGAGTGTGGAATACTTAGTCAGTTATATGTTATTATTGGAAAAATCTCTTACTAGTGGACAATTATCTGTGATTGTATGCAGACGGTGGAGATGCACAGAGACAAAGTGGCACGTCGGGAGATTGGGGTGTTCACAGTTCCCAAGAGGGTTCCACGCAGTCACAAGATTGTTCCCCCGGCAAAAAGCACAGAGGCCAAGCCCAAGTACTCACGCACACCCATCTCCTTCTCCATCCTGGACTCTGTGGGTCATGGCATTAAGGTGAGCACAGATCTGAACCTTTCATGTGATTATTTGTGATTTGGTACACAAAAGCATATTTCATTGTCCATATGTACTCTTATTTGAACTGTTTTTAGCTAAATATTTATGTTTTCACAATCCTAAAAGAGGAATACAAATGTAAAAAGTATTTGTACAGTCCATTGTTGCATTGTCACACTTGACCACATCCTGTTGTAAAGCAGTTAGACTGACCTCAATTAACAGTGCACACACACACTCACATGCAACCACACATTCAAATACCCCCTTTACACCTTTTTTCCCCCTTAAAACGCACACACAGTTGGCCAAGTACCAGGCACTGAGCAGCGTGGGAAAACCTGCAAGACTCATTACTTGGTGCTCCCATGCTAAACTAGCTCATTGGGACCCAGCTAGGCTCTTATCGCAGTGAACAGATGAACAAACGCAAAGCTTCAAGAATTCCATGAGCATGCTGCACTTTCATGAGCATTGCTGTCACGGGCGCAAAACCACAAAACACTGTTAATGCACACATTCATGTTTAGAAAGTCTATCACTTCAGCAACTGTGCATGTACAGAAGCCATCTACAGTATATAAGTGTATATACTTATTCTTAAATGTTGACTTCATCATACAAGGTAAAATGTTTGTTTATACAGTTACGCAGGAAGTATTTGGACACTTTCAGATATAGTTACAGTTACAGTTTAGGCTCAGATGTAGTTATAATAAAATCAAGCTCATATTTCCAAAGCAAAAGAAAAACCAAGTGTGAAATGAGCTGTTCAGATCTAACTTCTCTTTTCTGAGCTTTTGGCAGTTACTTTTAACTTAATTTAGTCAGTTAAAAATGAGATATGACTGATGTTTTGTTATATTGCAAGACTTTCATAATTGTGAAGAGTAACTTTACTGTACAAAACGTTTTAGCGCTGTCATTTTGTTCTTTCATGTTTTGGGCAAATAACATGGTCACTGACATAAGTAAAGATATTTTGGTGATTTTGACTAATCAACACGATTTATTGTTTTTTTTAGGATTCTGGACAGCCACAGTTAAAAACTGCTACCATGACACGTAGCAGCAGCACGCTGAGGTACATTCAGCTCATCTGTAGTAAGGCAGTGTTAGAATGACATTTTAATATATTTATTTTCTCCATTATTCTCAACCACCTACACAACCACAACCCTGTGACAAGCGATCATGGTAATCATCATATCTTGTTTTTTTCTGGATCAGATCCGCAATAGAAAATGTATTTTTTTTATTAAACGTCTGGCTCAAAACATGCATACCTACGCCAACATCACACGTCCCAGGCCTCTGTTCCTCTTCTATTGTCAGTCAGAGGGCCTTTCTCCAGGAAGTGATTTTAGTTTTTGTTCTACCCACTTCCTCTTCGCATCATCAGTGTCTCAACACATGCACACGAGACCACATTGTTTCTTCTTGCTACAGTGCAGAAGTCACAAGTGGCTTTCACTATAAAATATAGAAGCACATTTTTATCTCCAAGAAGCATTATAGATGTTATCTATCATTTATTTGCTTAATGACAGTACTTCTTTAAATGTAAAAAGTGGTTACATTTTGCCAGTAAGATTGGGTTAGATTCATTTTTATTTTATTTTCTACTAATATTATGATGGTTGTGATGTTGAATTGCTTGCAACAAAGAAGAACTGAAACCACAGATCTAATATTCAGTATTTTTGAGTTTTCGTATGTTGCAGTCCCTACATTTTTTGTTTCTGTGTTTGTATATTCAGTCGAAGCAGCCGTCCTCCGGAGCCTGTCCAATGTCCTGTGGTGCCCACTTTGTCCCACGGAGCATCAGTCAATTCACTTAATGAGAAATCTATTGCGTAAGACAAGATGAAATTGTATAAAGTAACCCTTCCGACTATAATCCTCACAGCGTCACAGTATGTCAATGACACTTTCCTCACTTCAGTTCTAGCTTCGGTAAAGCCGTACCACCTCCATTGGTGCCCAGCTGGCCCATCAGTCCTGACGGTGACATCATCAGCACACTGCTGGATCAAGGCCCACCCCCTCCGCTTCCACTGATGGAGGTATTAGGTGAACCGGATCAGGGGCAAGATACTGGTCCACCTCCACCTCCTCCATTTGACTGTACTGATATCCCCCCTCCTCCTTCCATGCCCACTTCAGCGAATACATCCGATTCCAGCAGCCTGATGAGCATTCCACCTCCTCCACCAGCTCCACCTCTTGAAACAGGTGAGTTCAGGAAAACAGGCAGATTTGAACATTATTAGGTTATGGAAAGATCTCTCTTCCATGTTGCATCTGGTAAGCATAATGTAGATAGCTATATAAGGAATATTTTTGTCTAGTGACCGAGGAGAATGGATTTTCTCTACCGGGGCCTCCCAGTGACATGCCTCCACCACCAGCTCCTGATGGTTTTGATCTTCCTGCTCCTCCACCTCTACCTGGTGATGAGAACATCGAAGGTACAACAATGCCTGAACAACATGTCAGAGTTCTACTAAAGCTGTTTCCTGTCTCGCTTGAAAATGCTCAATTTGAATGATTACTCGTGTCCTTTGTTGTGCCACTTTCACAGAGATTTTTGTTTCTTTGAATTGATTTACTTTTTGCTTTGTTTTTTTTCCACGCCTGTCTCTCTCTAACTCAGCTCCGTGTCCTCGGCGGTCACGAGTACGTCGTCATCCTCCTAGCACTCGCTCTCTTTCTCTAAGGGTCCGCATGGGCCCCAGTGCTCGCTCGCTCTACACGCGCTCGCTTTTTCTGCCTCCTGCTCAATCACGTAAGACTGATTTGTTAAGGCCCTCCTCAAAATGTAGTTATAGTTTCTTCTTTTGATACCAGACTGATACCAAAATGTATACCGCATGACAAATACATAAATAATTATATTTTAAATCATTTTATTTTAGATATTATGTAGGCATGTCTAGCTTTTAAAGACCATTTGTAGTTTTAATAGTTACCTATGGAACCAATTTTTTATTGTTTGGCGCAATTTGATCATATTAGTTCTGTATGTCATCCGCCCCTTTGTGAACTCCTGTCAGTCATGATACCCCCACCCCCTCCATACCCACCTCCTCTGGCTCCGTCCATTTCGCAGAGCCTATTGTGCAGGGTCCCTGCCCGCCTGGAGCACCTGGGTAAGTGTGACTTACGTGTGCATTGTGCATTCCTGCTTCATATTTGCCACTTTCTTAGTTTGTGCTTCAGCATCCAAAATGAGCAAACAGCCACACCTTTGGACAAATGACACGTTTCATTTGGTGCTTGTAAAGGCTCAGAAATGACACTTTACCTTTAAATGTGATTGTGATTATAGAGGTGTATTTTCAGGCTCTAGCATTTTCAGCACATGTTAACATTATGTGTTGGTGGACATTTAGACCTTGAGATTCCTGCCCCACCTCCATCGCCACCAATAGATTTTGACAGCTTTGAGGAAATGCCCCCTCTACCGCCCCCTATTGATTATGACACATCTGCACCTGCTGATTATTTGGAGAAAGGTAGGCCACATTTTTTTGTTTTAATCAAACTTATTTTTTCTGTAGATTATTTGATCATACAAGTACATTTGCATTATGAGGCAGGGTCATAATAGCATAATTAATACTGTAAAATGTGTTTTGGTCGACAGCTGATTTTAAGATTTTTTTAAAAAGATTTTTAAGACGCACGCATCTGTAACATTCAGAATTTTAGCTGTATCTTCATTGTAATTCTTTCTTTTACCAAGTGGTGGCACTGTATAGCTACAACACGGGCAAGCCGGGTGACTTGGTCTTTCAGGAGGGAGATATCATCTACATTACCAGCAGGAGGGAAGATGGCTGGTGTGAGGGAGTTCTGAATGGGGTAAAAGGTTATTTTCCTGGCAACTATGTGGAGTCAACTGCCTAACTGGCTGTTAAGTTTAATTCATATCTGTACATATACAGTACAAGCGTGCCCCATGACACTTCGACTGTAAGATTCATTGTTTAGTGCCTTAGAAAACCCTTCATGCTGTGCACTGAAGTTTACTTAAGTATGCCAACATTAATGTTGACTTTGTTTCCAACAGAAATTATGAATTTATTCATGATATGGTATGAAATATAAACTAGAAATACCCTTCTAGTTTCAAGGTTAGTTTGGTTATAAATAATAAAAAAGATTTACTGAAATCTCTCAGGACTTATACATATTCAGAATCATATTTTTTGCACATTTAGCTTTAGTTCACCAGGCAAATTGTTTGGTTATTTCAGCAAACATTGTTTTTTATTTGTTTAAAGGGGTTATTGCATGTGTACAGTAAATAATGGCGTAATATATTTCTTATTTTTTATTCATTAGCCGTAATAAATAGTTTCCTAATTGTAAATCTTAATGACAAAGTCACTTTCACTTTTAAAGTAAGGTTGTAACAATATACTCAGCTCACGATTCAATATAATACAAAATATTCGGTTCACAATTAGGATTGTGGCATATTTTAACAAAACGAAAAAGCAACTGAAATTCAAATAACAGATTTATTTCCAAAGCATGAACAATTTTCAATAACATTTAAGGTTTGATTGAACCTGCTATATGTACATTAATTAAATATCATGATCTTACAATAAATGAAATGAAATAAAATTAAAATGAAGAAAGAGAGAACTTCTTAAAGCAGTCAAAACAAAACATTAAAACATTATATATGTTGACACTTCAGATGGCAGCTCAACCAAAAGGTTTAATCAGACATAATATCGTAAAACATTAGCCATATGTTTTTTGTATTGTGATACATTGATATATAGTTACACCTCCAGTAGAAATCCTTTTTTGCTCTAGCAAGTAAATAAAGTTTGTGAATGTATATGAATATATCAATAAATCAAATTCACTATCTGCTGTGCCAAGTTTGCATTCACAATAAAATTTTATCTACATGAAATCTCCAGCCGTTTCAAACATCTTTTTTGTAACCATTTATTTTTTTTGCTGTAATGAAGTGATGACCTTTTTGCATATTAACCAGCATGACTTCCTTGGTAGAAACAGTTAATAATGATAGTACTCTAAAACACAAATAATGATGCTGTAAGTGCTGCCACAATGATTCTGGTGGTTCTGATTATGTTTGCTATGGAAACACCTGGAATAAATTCTGTGTCTTTAAATGTCTGACTGTTGCTATAAAAGTGTACAAACTTCACTATCATCACTTTAAACCCTCCCTCTGATAAGACTTACTGTCAAATCACAGCAGTGAACAAGTGTCTATACATTTGTGCTGTATGCACCTGCTTGGTTTGAGGTAAGAGTTCTCTTCTTTTTTTTAATCATGTACTTAAAAAGTGGTTGAATTCATAGAATTCTGAAATACTGTAAATTCTACAACAGTAAAACAAGTATGATATTTTCTGACAGACTTAGAATATCACTTGTGACGGACTGATGTATACCTGGTCTTATGATAGGCTACATATGTCATCTTAATATTCTTCAATAATGTTAAATGGAAGATGAACTTTTTGATGATTCAAACTTTTTAGTATCTAATTTTGTGATTCTTGGCCTTTGAAACTTGGAAGGACGGGTGCGCTTTGAGCACAATTCTGGCAGAATGTGAAAACTATCTATTTAGATGTAAAATTGTGATGTATGTCCATCTTATACATCCACCACAATGCATTGTTTCCTTTTTAGGTCAGCAAGACTGACAGATTTTGATATGACTCATTAGGTTACCAGAGTTTATGGTAGAGGTTATTGGCAGTCAGATGTTGAGTTATGGACCATTAAATACAGAAGGTCTAATAAGCCCCCAAATTCTCCCATATTAATACAGGTAGGCCTAATTTATAAACAGATACAGAAGCCTGTGAGATATTGAGGCCATTTTGAAGAGAAAAAGTGGAGCTCCTTTGTGACAGACTTGAATCAACACTTATACAAAGGCAGGCATCAAGGGGGATGTTTAATGTACAAATGATACCATAAAATCATAACAGAAATCGATCTATTTTATCTTTTTTATTCTATACAGAGTTGCATCTGTGATTTCTTCATTGTCAGGAAAATGAATGACACATTTTCAGTTTTTCAGTATGTACCTTTCAATCTTTTCTTCTTGTTTACATTTAGGCAATCCATAGAGGCTTTTATCCAAAGCCACTCATAGAGAGACAATATAAAAATAGTCGATATTTTACTTTTATGTACACCAACAATTCAAACCCCTTTTCCCAGGATTTTCATACCTGTCGTAATCTGTGGTTTTGTGGCCATCTGCTGCGCCAGTTTCTGTAAGATGTTTCATCGAGCACGTAAGGAACGTCTGCAGCGGCTGGCGGAGAATCGAGCGCGTGACTTAAGCGCGTCTGTTTACGTCATTCCCATATCTCTGACTGATGACGATGTACACAGACCGCCGCGCTACAGCACGGCGCAGTTCTATGACCCGCCTCCTGTTTACAGCCAGGTAACACTGTCGGTACACGATCCGGGATGCCTGCACGATCCGTCCGCGCATGCGCATAATGACGTAGTAGATAATTCTGTTTAGCGACGACACTGCACGATCTGTTCCACGCTTGAGAACCTTTGTACCGCGACTTTCACTACTGTCCACCTCTGGTCTCATGTCACTTCTGTGTGCACACTATGCGTTGAAATACTCTGTAACGTTTCCCCAGACTTGTTTGTAATAAATTCTTCATGTAAGTGCAGATAGTCTAGGCAGAAATGCATATTATGTTCCTTATTGTGTTCTGTAAACACCATTGAAGGGATTATTCCTCATTTAGATTATATAGATAGATATATTAGCCTATATGCAGTATAGACCCATACTAATACAAAATGAGTCGATTTAAAGTTAACTAATATTAGCAGCTTTTAATAAAAACCGTCTTTGACAATACTACTGACCTCAGATCGAAACACAGCAAGTTAAGTAGGCCTAATGCCACGCAGCAATGAATCGCAAAGGGGAGTATGGAGGAAACTGAAGGTTTGCAGTGACAGACTCTCAAGACTCAGACTTTATTCCACATGTAACCAAAATCGTGTATGTTCATGTAACAACTCCTTTATCCCCCATTTTCTGTAAAATAGTCTTTATTTTATATATGCACAATTTAGAATCTTTTAGACTGTAAATCGTATTATATTGTATTGTCATTGTGTTGAATGTCTGTACTAGAAGCTTCCAACACCAAAGAAAATTCCTTGTGTGTGCAAGCACACTTGGCAATAAAGCTCTTCTGATTCTGATTCTGATTCTGATTATTTTGGATTGGCAACCACGTAAACACATCGTAATGCATAGCGTAAGCTACATTTTAAAACATCAAAATAGACCCGCCATGAACTGTTAAATGAAAAACACAATGTAGCCTACAAAAATAAGCCGCCAGTTGTGCCGTCTGGCCGTCAAGTGTTTCATCGCATGCTTGATACCAATAGTGAAGGGAAACCGTGACTTTGTTTACTACGTCATTATGCGCATGCGCAGAACGGATCGTGCAGGCATCCCGGATCGTGTACCGACAAACACCGCTTCTAGATTATATCGTTTTTGTACTTTGCAAAAAAACTCTCACTGCCTAGAAGAAATACTCTGTTTAATATAAACTTAATATATATTTGAAAAAAAATGATATTTTTTCTCACTGATAATTTTCTGAAGTGGATGTTTTTGGTGTTTTTGCAGGTGAAATTTGAGGCCTGTCCTCTGGAACCCCCTCCACCATACACTGAGGCCGCACATTCATAAAACGAATGTGTTTAACAAAATGCTTTCACAAGCATTTGGACTGTACATTGGCAAATACAGCAAGTTACTTGCTACCCATGCTGCTACGTGCAATACTCAGACTACCTCTGGAAAGGTAGAACTCTTGAGAAATGTTGTTATAATAAACTGTGATTCTGAGTTTTGAGAGAGGAAGTTATTTTGTACATCATTAACCAACTGAAACATGATGTACAGTTTATATCTTATAGTTTGTGAATATTTGTAAATTTGTACATTGTACCCTGTTCCCTGTTGCTGTCTGTATAAGTGAAACTTGTTAATTTGTAACAACTTTTTAATGCTAAATGGGTGACATGTTGTAACATACCTGTCCTGTATAGTACAAAAAAGGTAAAATAAAAGAGTTTTGTAAAGAGCCTCTTAGTAATGTAATTAATATAAACCTATATTCAAAGCCACACAACTGAACTCAATGGGCCAATGTTTTTTTACAAATTCAGGTGGGATAGTATTGTGTATGTCTGTCTCAGTGTAAGAGATCACTCCTCATCACTTAAACCTAAAAGGCGGCTGTAACAAATGAGATCCAAATGAGATTCTGTCTTGTGCATTGTGACTTACGCAAACTGTCCTTATGCTACACAACCGGACATGTGCCATTTGCTATGCATGTGGTCACTACAGGGTACTTCATACATCGGAAAAAACTAGATCCACTGAAATATTTAATTTCCTAATTAACTTTTATCAGTGATCATATACCAAAAAGAATATTTGAATCTCAAAGCATCTTCTTTCTTGTGAATATCATTTCATTTCTCATATGCCAAAATCATTGTTTGCAATCTCTACTTTCATGAAAACTTAGTCAAATTTTGTCTTTGATTTTGGATTGAGATAGTCTTTAAGAAAATGTCTATTGTACAAGAAAAGGTAATGTTATGAAAGAAGTGTGGAAAATAAGCTTTTATTGTTTTATTGGTTGTAAATATGTACTCTAATGATAGATGCAATGGAATGTTTACAGTTCAGAGTTCAACATTATGATTGTTCTTATATATTGAGTTTTAACAGTGGAGAAAAATCATAAAACACACCCATGTCATCTTCCCTGAAATGATGTATAATGTGGGTCTTGTGACTAAAATGTTCTTGAAATTACAATGTGTTGTCATAAGGTGTGAGGTGGTGTACAACTTATATGACCAACAGACACGTACTGTAAAAGCAATGCTCAGTGTTGTGCATATGCCCTCTCTCGCTCTTGAGATGGTTTCTTGGAACAATCAGGACAATATGAAATAAATGGCTTAGAACACTTCAAGTGCAAGGACAACTTGACCTGCAGCTTAGACAATGACTGGCTCTCAGACTGTAATGGTTCCCATTAACAAACAGTTTTACCTTTTCAACAATATCTGTATACTGTACCGTGTCCATTCTCTCCAGACTGTAAACTGTAGCCACCTCAGTGCTGAAGAGAACAAGGTTGTGCTTGGCACCTTTTACCTCCACATGCGAAGGAACCTTAAGTGAAGTGAAAGTGACCTATCAGTCAGATATGGTGACCCATACCCGAAATGTGACCTCTGCATTTAACCCATCCAGAGAGTAGTGAACACACGCACAGCAAGTGGTGAACACACGTACACCCGGAGCAGTGGGCAGCTATCACTGCAGCGCCCGGGGAGCAAGTAGGGGTAAGGTGCCTTGCTCAAGGGCACCTCAGTCGTTACCCGCCGGCCCTGAGAATCGAACCGGCAACCTTCTAGTCACAAGTCCGACTCTCTAACCATTAGGCCACGACTGCTAAGATAACGCATGTTAGTAAGGGGTGTGGTAGCAGTGTTGGGTGTAATAGATCACTAAGTAACTGTATTTGAATTATTTAAACCCTGAAAAAGTAAAGAAATTAGTTACGTACACTGCAATTTTTTTACAGAATTACATAAAGGAGATATTTTTGTCAAAAGTAAATGTGGTCAAATCATTTTTTAAACTAACTACATACATATACAGTAGTTCTTTGCCTTGGAATTATATAGTTCTATCTGCATTCTGAGTAGTAATTTTTTCAATTTGACATTGTCCTGTCCTGAATTTAAATTAGATCAACTGGGTCATATCTTTACATACAGTGTAAAAAAAATGAAATTTTACGAAAAAAAGATTGCAAATTTATAGGCAAAATGTGTAATTTTAAGGGGGAAAATGTTATATTTACAGTATATTTCTGGATATATATATATTCTTCTGAAAAAAATAATATATAATTTAATAATATATTAATATATTTAATATATTAATAATTAATATATTATTTTCCAAATATATTTAATATATTTTATTCCAAAGCAAAAATGATATAATTCTGAAATGTCATGCCGTTATGCATGGGTCTTCTTGCATGTTTTTCAAAGATATTCTTTTTAGTGACTACTTAGAATAAGTGGACAAGGTAAGTGAGCACATACCCTGTTTTACTGATGCTCTGCCTATATAGAGAAGTGCATTTGGACCTTGGAGATTACAGCTCTATTCTGGGTACTATTTTAGTAATGTCCATGTTTAACAAATGCAGCAATCAGTGACATTAACACATATCATTATGGCATTGGTCATTTAAATCAGACAAAACAATCTATGGTCGACTACATCAAATAGAGATTTCCTATGTCATTGTTTTAAAAGATAATTCACTGAAAACTAGTTTTAGGGCAGATTTGATTCCACATGATTCTTTTCTGTATAGAATCGTAAGTCAGAAGAATAGTAAAGTTCTTCCATATCTGATTCAGTAGTCATTTACTTGCTCATCAGCACTTTATTTCCCCAAACATTTTATTTTAGACATCAGGCATTTACGATTGTTCTTGTAACCATACAGTGATTTTTCAATGACATTATCTATGTAGAAAATGTAATATCAAAACTTAAACCTTACACATAAATATAAACAATATAAACCAATAAACAATAGCTGCCAGTATTTAAGCCAAACATTATTGGCATGAATAATAATCTGTGAATATAAATGAAAGCTTATTTATAATAAAAAAGTAGAGCGGGTCTTTAAGAAAAACACACATGTTCATCAAACAAGCATTTACAGCATTATAATAAATACGCCATAATGTTTGTAGCTGGTGAGAGCAGATAACCTTAATACACAGATACATGCAGTGATTACATTTAACTTTAAACAGGTCTTAAATGTCATGCTTCAACACTGTTCTTGCCTTCATTTCACATTTTTATTTCTAAATAAGGTGTAAAAACGATGTTTGGTCTCTTTTTATGAAAATTATTGCTATGTAATTGTAGCCTATACGGATATGCAAATATATATAAAGTTGACAAAACTTGCTGTGGTGCTCTATAAAAAAACGACCATCGAAAAACTATATGACTGTGTTCTGTAGTACATATTGTGAAATGAGCACCAGTATATCAAAATTTTACTTCTATGCATTATCTGCTGTTTGTATAAGGTTCATATCAATGTATTCCAAGTGTCCAAATCGGATTATTCAAATTTGAATATATTTACCAAAATAGTGTTGTATGAGGCATGTAAAAGAACAACTGTACAGAACTCATGTGGCTGAGTCTTATATTAAAATAGAATTCAGAAATGAAACACTGTTTAGTATACAAAACTCTGGTTTGCGATGCAAAACTAAAATATTGGCACTGTCAGACTGAAACGCTGCATTTTTTAGGTAATAAATACCGTGTTGCCAAAGTTGACAAGTTCAATTAAATATTTGCAAAACCCATAAAAAATTGAGATATCAGTCCGACAGTGACGATTTAGTGTATGCATGTAATATTCAACAATTTGTCATTTCAAAAATGCTTTGAATGTTTATACTCCAAACTAAACGCAAAAACTGTGTAAATTGTGACATTATGTTGTTGAACTGCAAGTTCTCCGTTTTTTTGTAAAGGGTAGGTGGTAGCCATGCATACTCACACATGAACTCATACAGGACCCAGATCTCTCAGACTGGTAACATATTGGCACAAGGTTAATGATATGATCTGGGTTACACTGGCGTCACATGAACACCCAAAAGTTGCTCCTCCATCATGCCCTAAAAGACCCATCCAACTGGTACCCACTGTTGAGCTCCTTTCAGTTTCTCTAATGCCGTCTTGAGGTTTCTGTACGCCTCTTCGAAGTCATCATTTACTATAGTGAGGTCAAAGTAATGTTCATACACTCTTTGAATCTTGGCACTCTCATCCACTGTCCTCTTCAGCTCTGGGTCCTGTTGACAGAAGCATGATGCACATTTTTAGTAGAAGCAAAGAAGTGAATTGCATTCGGTCCACCATATCTTCATACTTTATGAAGTTTGTGTACGGTATAACATAAAGCTGTTACTCACTGTAAGGTGTTTGGTCACCACTTCTGCTTCAATCCCAGATCTATTCATGGCCTTCAGGACCTCAAACTCAGGAGCTTTGATGAACACCACGTATGGTAGAAACTCTGATGTCCTGAGGACCTTTAGTGCCTACATCAAAACAATCTGGAGTCAACAAACCCGAAACCTAACTTTACATTATCCTTCGGGCAGTCAGACTGTTCATACCTGTGGGTTGACGTCCAGGATGCAGATGCGTCCGGCCTCTATTACCTCATGGATGGACTCGATCTTGGTGCCATAGAGGTTACCATCAAATTCACCATGTTCGAGATACCGGCCAGCTTTGATATCAGCTTCCATCTTATTCCGAGATGTGAAGGCATACATCATATTCTCCCTTACTGCAGATTTAGGCTTCCTAGATGTATCTGTGAACAGTTCCATAAGGTCACATGGATTGTGTGTGTGTGTATTCTCTCGCCCTGCAGTACTACACAACACTACTCACAGGGAATGGTGGTGCCGTAGTGCTGAGGATCTGACACAAGCAGTTTATTCTTCAGGCTTCGTCTGCCCACTCCAGGTGCCCCGATCAGAACCAGTGTCTTCCTGCGAAATGGAGGGACTTTTGCCACCTCCTCATAGATGGGTAACTCATGCCTGTCAAACTCTGTCAGAGAATGACAGAGCAAGGAAACAAAAGAGAAAATGACCAGTCAGATGGGTTTAAAAAGACACAATCATCATATTTATGTGATGATATGTTCTTATGAACCAAACCTGCATTTTTTGTAGTCAGATACATAATTTTCTTCTTTTTCTTGCCGACAACTCCAGTACAGAGATTGGCTGTAGAATCACAATTTTCCACAATATTACACTGTTATTTACAGTGTTAGTGCTTTTAAAAACATTGTTAAATATCGCTGCTGTCCTTCTGAAATCTCGTACTTCCATTTTTGTGATTTTTACTTTTTGTCATAAATCATTATTGTTAGTCACCTGTTTGTCACTGGGTTTTGCGAATATCTAACCAATAAAACGTATTTAAAAGTGTTTGACAACTTCTATTTCCTGAAAAACAGTGAATTTAAGCATACAAGGTTTTAGGACAGCCACAATATTAACAATATAACTTTAATGTATGAATGTCTGATCAGAAGAATAGACTAGTACACATGCATAAGAAGAGTGGGGACACATGAAATCCACTCGGGGGCAGTGTACACAAATCAACCATTCTACAATGTTGAACCCAACCTCAAAGCTCAAGTGTGTAACTTTCAGATTGTCACCATACTTTCTACTATCCTTATGCAGAAATGTGTACATTGTAGGACATTATCAAACCCTTTCTCTTTTCTTTTAGGCATTCTGACATGGCTGACACAACAATATTATGTAAGCAATTGTGTGATTGATGAGACTATGTTTGTCTGACAAATAACAGATGGGGACCGGTTAAATTATTTATTTGGCAGTTGTGCTAACAAATGAAACACTACATGTTTAAGGCTGGGAAAAATATATATGAAGAGTTTGGTTCCAAAATGAGATAACTCATGACAAAATCATGTTTTTTTTATTGTGCATTCCAATTAATATCAATCAAACTGCAGTTGGTTTGTTTTGATTTAAGACATAATAACTAAATAAAATACAGCTAACTAATATAATAAAAAACATGATTTTGGGAAAAAAATAAAAACGGATTTATCTCATTTTGAAACCAAACTATTCATATACAGTGTATATACTCATTAATGCCCACCTGCTGGTGAAAGCTCCACATCTCTTTTTACAAAAGCTTTCCTCTTTTCCTCCAAAAGTTGACTGGGAATCAGGCCAGCACTGCCTCCCTCTACATGACTTGCCTGTGGGTACAGATATACAACTCTAATGCACAGCTTTCAGAAGGTAATTCATTCAAACATTACTTTTAACTAGACTTATTTTGAATAAAAAGCAGATGTTACTTCAGAACCTTTAAAAGGTCAATTATCTTACAGTAAATTAAAACTGACTACAATATGAAATGTAATTTTAGCACATACATCAGATATCGCCATTGTTCTAGGCTGACCAACCTGCCACCAGTTGACATCTTCCTGGTTAACAATTTGCAGAATGTCTCCACTTGAGAACTGCAGTCCCGCCTCTTTGCAAGGTATGAGGTTGTCATTGGCTGGGTCATAATCAAAATGGCACTTCACAAAAACCTGTAGATGAAAGGATTTACAGGTTACATTCGTTCAGATTTTTTTCATTCACAACATGAAATGTGTGTGTATAAAATACTGTTTACTTTAAATTTGGTTACTGGGAACATTTTAGTAGGTTAAAATTCGACTACGATTTATTCAAAACAAACAAGAAAAATGTGATTGGTTAAGTCAATTTCTGTATAGCAGAACTAATATTGGGGCTCAAATTCAAAATGATTTCAATAGCGCTTTATACACTTTCGCATTGTTGCAAAGTAGCATACATATACATGTGTACATAAAGATAGCAGAAACAGAAATAGAGATATTATGAAAAAGAATTCTATAACACATAGAATACAGTCGTGGCCAAAAGTATTGGCAGTGACATAAATGTTGTGTTTTGTTGTTTCTGCTTAAACTGTTGTGGTGTTCATTCGCAGTGTTTATAGATTATTAGGCAGTAATAATTATATGGGAGTTATCCGATATAATTGCAAAAAAAGCAACTCCTCAGATGTCAATCCCATATAGAGAACCTGTGGTCAATCCTCAAAAAAGTGAGTGGACAAGCAGAAGCACACAAATTGTGATAATCTCAGAGCACTAACAAGGCAGGAAAGGATCGCCATCAGTCAGGATTTGGCCCAGAAGCTAATATCCAGCATGCCAGAGCCAATTACCGAGGTTGTGAAAAACAAGGCTCAACCCTGTAAATATGGACTCTTTGCATATTATGTTTTTGCCAATAAGCACCTTAAAACTTAAGATATGCTTATTATTGTTTTCCAGTATACCATAGAAACGTGAAAAAATTATCTACAAACAGAGAAGCAGAAAACTTTGCAAAACACAAAATATATTGCTTATATAGCATGATGTCTGCGGGGAGCGCTCTGAGCTTAGAATTTTAGCCCGAACCCAGAGTACTCCACCCTCTTCAACTTGGATAGATAGACCAGCCAAGAGTGAAGTGATGGGGTGGAGGAGGGATGCTGCAAAACTGTCATGGGATTCTTTGCACTGATTGGTTGGATTACTATGCTCCACCCAAACTTTGTTTAATAAACGTCAGACTCATTATGTAATCGGACTGCTCTATTTATAGTGCTGGTAAGATCTGGGATGTATATTAGTGGCACTTTTTGTAATGTAAGATTATAATCAATTTCTACGTAGAAAAATGTCAAATAGTAAAAAGCTTATAGTGGAGTGGCGGCTGCCCACCGAGAAACACTTTTGTCTTTCGGCTCACGATCCTGTCGGCTCTCACTGAAGCACATCTGGCTTTAACTGCTGGGATCACTCCATTCCTCATTCTGGTATCCATGACAACCAGCAGAAGAAAAACAAGAGGAAAGTCGGTATGATGATGTGCACTATACAGTGTGTGGAACAACCACCATTTTAAAATCTTCCCTAGCCTGTTGTGCTCTAGACTTATAATACTGCTTTTGACATGTGTGGGTATATAGGTCACATGACACATTAGTCTGTGTGTCCTTTGAGCCCTGATTACACCTGTATTTAATGCCGCCCACTTGTGACCAGGTCAGACAAGATGGATGTTAACACCAGGTGTAAATGGGACCAACACACAGAAGTATCCTGACACTAGTAGTGTATTCAGCAGTGGACGGTACCTGTCTGGGTGGGTGTGGCTCCTGGTAACTGGGCAGGATTTTGAGCACCACGCTTCCGCTGGCCTCCTGTAGCATCTCCTGCAGCACACGCGGGTCATCACCAACCTCTTTTCCATTCGCCTCTTTGATGATGTCGCCCACGTGAAGCAGGCCCTGCTGATCAATCATGCCCCCGTGGAGGATACGGGCAATCACAAGCTCTCCGTTCTCGATACGGAAGGTCACACCCTAAAACAGCAGCAAAGCCATGGTCATAAATCAGCAGTATTTTACTAACACCGTAAGAGCATGATTTGCATGATGTTACCAAGTGCTCTCCAGCAACTTTGCGAATGCCCACCATGCGTATGGCATCAGCTGGCACCGGGACGCTGTTAATGGGCGGTTCCATAAAAGCACAGGGGCTGGAGGGCGGAGTCTCACACGTCTGAGCAGCAACAGAGTCGTGGGTCTCCAGCAGTGACTGATCAATGAGAACAAAGCATGCCGGTTATAATCAGATGATTCCCATGTCATTTGACACATTTGTTGAGACGCAGCTGTGTACCTGGAAGTGTGGCTGGTTTAGAATGCGAGTGAGCTCAGCAGCTGTGTTGCTGTGGTGTGTGAAGGGACTCAGCTCCTTCAGGATGTCCTGCACCAGCTCCACATTATTGTCCCTTACGGCCTCTGGCCGTGTCTGCTCCAGACTCTCTGCGCTCTGGGAGTTTTATGCAAAAAAAGGTTTTCTTTACAAACAGGCTGTGGCAGCACCTAGCGCTACAAAACAAACCTACAGTCGGGTAGCGTACACTTGGCTTTAGGAGATGCTATAAAAAGGTGCATGTCTATGTGTAATGTGCACACTAAAAAATGTAACTGATGCTGGGGTAGAGGAGAAAACTGACCACTGGGCTCTCCATGATGCCCTTGAGGAAGATGAGGTCCAGGTCATTGGCAGTGGTGGAACTTGTGCTGTCACTCAAAGTGTCCAGCACCTGCGGCACTGCTGGAGGACAGAAACAGTCTGGTCAAACATCTGCCTCTCTTCTATGTACACGCACACACACACACACACACACACACACACACACACACACACAGTACAAGAGGCCGGATCTGTTTACTATTGAATTACATATTGGAAATATGTAAATAGCAGGCATTTAATAGCAATACTGAAATTTGTTTAAAGTTAAACTAAACATTATAGTGTTAAATCACAAGATTGTGTAACATTACAGCACCTTAATATAACTATCATAGTATACTATAATATAACTATATTAATATAACTAATTTTAGAATCACAGCAGAAATTGTAGGGCAAGAAAATGTGGGTTTCTAGGGAATTATATCATTTATGCTATGTACCTCTGTATATAAAGAAAAATCTTCAGTGCAAACAGTCCAATTATGTACAAATGACAATGACCTTCATATTGACAATTCAAGTCTGTTCTATTATTTTTGCACTGTGAATTCTTGGAATGATTTAAACAATGCAACATCAGTTTGCAGTACTAAAACACAGCCATATGCATTAAGATAAAATATCCATAAAGCTGCACTGTTTTTGAATTGTCACCAGATGGAATGACAAAAATAATCACAGATTGTTCCGCTCCAAACTAACAGCATTGGTTGGGCCAATGTCGCTTTGAGAGGCTGGTTGGGATACTCAATATTTCACAATATTTCCATACCACTTCAAACCCAGGGTGGTTACATCTATCAGGAAAATATACTTCAAGTTGTCTTTGCGCATTAAAATGACAGGGAAGATAGTATTTAAAAACAAAAAAATTTGCTGTTAAAGCATTGAACCTTTTTATATAGACATTCGTGGAGATGTTCATTACATTTTGTGTTGTTTCATATTATATAAGAACTCTTACCATGCTCTGTGCCGGTGGCTGCCACAGGCATGGTGTTTGAAATCTGCAACTAAAGCATCAAAGAGAGAAAGAGAGAGATTTATAACATTAATATTCAAAACAACCATTATTGTAAAGAGTGCAAGAGGTTAAAGTAAATAAAGGAAAGATGGGAATGAAAACAAATGTAAAACAAGATAATATTATTTCTGGGCTTCTGCAGAAAACAGAGGAGAGACTGGGGGGGGGGTTGAGTGTTAAGCTGTGGTTGCTAAGACTATGTATACAATGTAAATGAGAAATGCAGCCTTTGTGTGTGATGTGAGGGCAGGGAGAGGAAGAATGATGTTTGGGGGGGTATAGATTCAGCCCTGTCCCCATAACGAAACAACAATGACAGGGAGCAGGTGCACTAGAAACTGGATTCACAGGGGCGGTAGGAGAACAAGGGAGCGCCTAAGAGCAGTACTGAGCATAATGGGGACATATTTTAGATTTATTTACTACACGCTTCTTGGAATACTGGATTCTGATTGGTCAATTGTGTCATTTTGTGTCACATAATGACTGTGACAGTGTATAATTGACTGTTGTCTCTGGCAACTGATCTCCTACAGACATAGTTTTGTGTCTCTTGGATCTCTCTGCAATCTCAGTCTTGTCCAACAGTGAAATAATTTGAACTCAAATCAGTATTTTATGTCGCCGTGTTTATTTATGTGCTAAATAGCAACCCTTACTGACACAACCCTTCGAAATAATTAAAGCCCCTATTTGTGTCAGGTTCTGATAATGGGTGACTGTACATTATCTCTGATATGAAATGGTAATCAAAAACAAGAAGTGTAAACAAAACATTCCACTTGATTAACTGTGTTAGCAAAGTCCCAGTAAGCAGGTACACTAATCCGATACAGACCGTAAGGATCAGAGGAGTTTGACCTGACACACACACATGTGTACACCTATAATAACTAAGCATACTACTTATAATTGTATTAACCTGTACATCTGTTATGTTTTTAAAACACTTTTTTATGAACAAAAGCTGCTCTGTCGATCATATTACAAAACAGGATGTATTATGTAATCACTGACACTGTTCTCATGCAGTACATAGAGGGCAGTAAATTACTTGTGAATACTCTAGAGACGATTACTCTGCATTACTTAAGCTTAAAGGGGGGTGGATCCTACCACGGGAACATTAAAAGAAAGAAAAAAGAAAGTTCCTAGAAACAGTAATGCCAACCATTTCCACATACGTTGTATGACGAAGGTTGTTGCCATGGCAATGCTTTTCTCCCATGTATTACATAGATTATTACAGTACCTGAAAGAATGGTACGTCCCTTAAAGGGGAAAAGCAACTGAATTACAATCTGGCTTCTTGGAATTCAATTAAATTCCTTAAAATGGAATGTCTTTGAAGTTAAGTTACAATTTATTCTGGATAATTGCAATGTTAATATGGTGTCAAATGTTATAACCTTGGACAGATACATTCTTAAAATGAACATTCAAATGAATTTTGATCAATTCTTTCTTTATGCCTATTTTACGCAGACGAATTCTAAATATATGTAATGTCATTTGCATTAAATAAGACATTTTACATAGACACAATGGCATTGCGTGGGATGTTCGATGATGTTGCATTGAGCTGCTAGTGTGAAACTGTTGTTTACGTTGCTATGAGATCAGTCCCAGAAGGCTGGAGAGGTCCGACTTTACACGCCACTGGCTCATTCTCACACTCTTGAGCTTTCACAAAATGACAGGGCTGAAAGTGATGCTGCTATAGTGGGAAGTGTCAGGTCATGGAAATGGAACTGAGAAAATGTCACATTATTTTCAGCGACTTTTCTCCACATTCTTGACTGACTTTTTAAATGACAGCGTGCTCTATTGCCGGATGCTTTAAGCACTTTAAACACTCTGATTTCTGTTTGTCCAACCAGTTATTCCACCATCTTTAATCACAGAAAATCACAGGGCTCAATTTGCTTGCTTTTATTAAGCCACACAAAACAAACAGGTTTATTAGTTAAGCTTCAGGCCCATTCTGCCATGATGACATTAACAACGTAGGATCATAAATTGCTCATCACTGGACATTGTAAATAATGAATAATATCAAATTTAAGTACTCTAAAGTCTAAAGACAAAAACAAAATTAATTAAACAACCCAAATAGTGTGTGTTTAGTTCAGGTTAAAAATGTATGTGTTATACAATCTTTTAAACCTATTGCTTTGGCACCCTGAACTCATGATGAGAGTTATTTGACGTCCCCGGCATCTCTCCAAAAGCATTCATCCAAACAGCAGGAGATGCTCAACCTCACAATCCAAATTCATTCATACTCAGACCTGCTCCAGTGCGTTTTGGTCAGGTGTGAATTCAAGCTTTGCATCTGAGAAAATGTGTGCAGGGGGCCCCCTGCCGTCCTTTATAAAATAGGGATGGCGAATTTATCGTGGCAACTCCTGAGCCCCCCACATCCTCTCATTCCCATCTTTCCTGAGTCTCCTGTGCTAATGACACCCCGGTCTGTCCCAGCCCACATCCCATGCAGCCATGCTCTCCATCTGCTCCCTGCAGAGCCAGAAAAAGGCACGGCCCATCTGTCTTCAAAAGACACAAATAAGCCTGCGTCCCCTAAAGAACCATGCCAGACTATTCTTCGCTTCCAATCACCTGGTTTTCATAATACGTAAACATTCTTGTGTATTGATATTTCTATAATCTGCATTTTAACAGTGTGGGGGAAAGCTCTGTCCAAAACATAACATAAACAATATTTTTTCTTTTATTCTAGTTTTAAATAGGCTATATTAACACTGTAAAGAAAGACATGTCTAAAGAAGGACAAGATGAGCAACACTCGTCTCTCCTTTGGAGTTCACATAGTCAGAGATTCTTAAAAATATATAAAATAAATTAAAAATGCTCTTTTGTACCTGTGTTTCATTCTCAATAAGAATTAGCTCAAATGCCGCTTATAAAAAGAGCAGTAAATGTAATTCTGCGCTTGTTTTGGGGTGCATCACTGTAAGCGCACCATTTCACTCATCGCCAACAATATGGACGGAAGCAAAATACTAACAAATATCTGATGCAGCCCTAAAGATAAGAACTATTCTCATCTGCTCTTAAATATGATGAATGGAAGAAAACAATGCTAATGGCGCAAAGCATTCATCTCGAACGTAAATGCGCATTAAACAACAAATTAACATTTTCTTTAATCACATAATATCAATACGACGGCAACTGTAGTATCAATTAGACAATTTTTAACGCGCATAAAATATCTTAGCGGTAACGTTTGAGGAAAGCACCCGGGGCTTTAACATAAACACTCTTAAAACATGTGTATTATTAAGTAAAAGAAACAAACCTTTGCCGTATCGCAGACGCTTGGTTACGTTGTTTTGATTATGTGAGGTGTCTGGACCGCTACAAAGCATCAAATCGGAGCCTAGCCATTGCGTACACTTAAAGCGGCAACACTGGAACGTCTCAGTAGGTGGGACCCACCAGCCTGATGTTAAGCTACGGGCCCTGATACAAACAGAACGTTCTCGACAGCCCAAGCTTTAAATATTCCACACTCATTTACATAACATTGCCTATCACTGCCTATCGGGCACAATGGACATCGCTCATGTGTGTTTTAAAAATAAAATCGTAGAGCGCTGTTCACAGTTTTGTATTGTTGCCTAGCTTTATAGAAAATCATAGCAGTAGGGCTATTAAAAAAGTGTAAATAGAAAAGGTATAATATGAAAACATACAGAAATATGCAGTTTTTCCAGAAGATAAACATGCTGTATTCTTAAAAAACAAAACAATTATCTATAGATTTAAATTGGACCGTTATATTGATCGATCAATTACAAAATTATGATTGCACGCATATTAGTTCAATGTTACCAAAACCACGTATTTTATTTTGCTAAATTAATTTTAACTATTTAATATTTTTCAGAGATCATTTCATTGAAACATTCTGAAGTAAGTTTTTTAACCATCTACGCAGATGTGCCTGTGGAAAGGTAGGTCCCATTTTAAATGGACTTATTATAACCTACTCCTTTTAAAATTAGTTTTCATTTGTAAGAGTTTATGACGTTTTTAAACATAGGACGTTAGTTCATAAATTGTAAATGAATCCCTAAAATGTTATATTATTGACGTGTGGGATCAAACGTAGTCCTTTTTCACGTTGTGGGGTGACATCTGCTGGTCATTCAGAAATATCTTCATAAAGTTAAAAACAAAAGTATATTGACGTGATATGGTAATAATAACGATGTCAATGATCACGTCAAAATAGCTATTTTATGACATTCCACGTATTAAGTAGAGGTTTTATTTTCCTTCCTTTCTCTGTGTAGCAAAGAGCCCATGTAAAAGACCACCAAAACAAAATCAACTCATCCAATAAACGTTTAATCACCTAGAGTAATTTACACGGTACAAACAAATAAACATATGTTCTGTATGACACAATGAAGTATACACATATACATTTCCTTTAATATTTTCTATTATAATTTATTATATACAGTTAATAAGAGCTGTTCTGGGCACATGAAAAGAAAAAGACTATGCATTCAATAAAGGGCTGAATGTGATTCTCTGATTGTGTTTGGCTCTCATATGGATGTCTGGAGGCACAGGGGGGTTTAGCTCAGGACAGTCAATGCACAGGGGTCACTGAACTTCACCACATATAAGAGTCATCATATCTGAAATAGAGGGATGTATTTGGTAATTAACAAGTTGCATATTGGTAATAATATGGCAGACATTTGATGTGGTTACATTATAAGGAACAAGAGGAAGTTTCATCTTTTTAACGCAATAATTCAATCCTCTCGTTGGCTTTGAAATTTCCTTTTTTTATTGGTCTTTTTTAATCCAGCCTAGTTTCAAGAACACAGCAGTATCATCTTTTTTAAAGACATTAGGGTGTTTAAAGGTCAATCAGACATTCTGTGTGCGTCAAATTCACTAGCACACTCTCATCCTGACAGGCAGAAAGAGAAAGCCAGAGATCCCATCTGTCCCCTGATTCCTCAACAGGTGTGAACATTTAAATTCTTATTTCTTCCCATTAACACAAGACATCACTCCTCAGGAGTGTGTTCCTTAAGGATTTGTGAAACTAACTGCATTTTGGATGCTTTTCTCCTCATACCTTCCGAATATGAATCAGAATCTGTTCATCTTATTTCCTGCCCTGTTGTTGACATCTCATTTAAAATGGCATGGAATTGAAAGCTATAACAATAAGGTTTTTCAATACTAAAGGCAGGGCTCCCACCTTGATTTCTGTTTGCGCTCTGTGTCATCCCCAAAAAGCAGCTCCGCCATCACATCTTCTGAGGTGGACCTTTTTCCATACCTAGGAGTACAAAATGTGACAATTTATTCCCTCATTACCTCATCGCAAGTATGTAGTTTAGCTCAGTACATTTCTGCTGCTATAATAATGATCTCAAATTGCTCACATAATGAGCTCATTGTGATGTGTGAAAGTGTTGTGAAGTGAAAAGCCAGAATGTGAAGAACTAATCAGAGCCCTTCATCCGTCAGTCACCAATCACTGACATAGATATAAAAACATTTGAAACCACACTTAGTGGTTAAGTGTTTCTAGACCATTTGTCAGCTGAAGATTCTGGAGATAGACCAGAAGATTCTAACAGTGGAGAACATAGCACATATTTTAATGGTTCTCTTTTGTGATCACACAGATGAAAGTTATAAAGTTTTAAAAGGAAACACGTAATTCTAAAAGTGAGCTGCTCTGGATCCCTTAAATTAATTGATATTTCTCAATATTCATAAGTAAAAAAAAGACACTTCTGTTTAAGACTGTGTATGACTTGATAAAAAGTTTCTGTCTTTCTCGTGGATTTTCTCTCAGAACATCTTCAAGATAAATATTGAAAGATATGCACTCAAATACACAAAGCAATTCCATGCTTAATTTCCTCCTCAAGAGATGCCTACAAGTATCATCATTGAATCTGAGCCCAGTCTAATGTAACAGTTATTTCTGAAAAATTACTTTTACAGAATCTCACCTGCTCCCCATTTCAAACCTTGGTAATACATATACTCTATATACACAGAGCTTGGCTTTAGATGCTTGAGCTGTCAAGTCTGTTTGATATTATTTATAATAGGCCTTCTGAAATCTATCCCCATTTTTTGTGACTTGTTAAGGCAGTGCTAGGTTGTCTGATTGATGAAACAGGGTGTCAGAGAGAAATTAGGCTCTCAAAATAACAATATAGTATGCACCATAAAAAGTTCACACCTGGAATTGACATTGTGGGAAGGAATGAGTTGCTCATTGTTTGCATCTCAAATGTCAAAGGCCTGTTAGGAGACCATAAATATGTAAATAAACAGTGCTATAGGGCAAGGCAAAGAGAAACGTCAATCTTTGATAGAATAGTGGCCTTATCAATCTTACAGGCTTCTCAGAGATGCATCTATGCGAGTTTTATTACATGGATTTGTTTTATAGCGAGCCTTTGGCCACTCATAAGTGGACCATGATGAAATTACATAGTCCTACTTTAGAGCATGGTCATTTTTTCTGATGTATTAATGGAACAAGGAGCACATCTACCAACGGGAAATTATTTAATTCATGGTCACCTGGACGATGTCTAAAGAGCTGGGTGAACATTAAAAATTTTAAGCAAACTTCAATAAAAGTTACAAGTAATGTATATGTTGGCACATTGGTCTATACAACGTGGATCTCTTACCTTTGTCTCGTGATGAGGTTGATGTAATGTCTCAGCGCAGTGTAATATTTGGCTAGTTCATCCGGGGGAGCGTCATCTCCAGGGTTCTCTGGTTTGGGCGGATAGGCTTCCACAAAGGTCCCGAGACACAGGAGCACGCACAGGACGAGAGTAGCGATGACGGTCCAGGGCTTTATCATGACAGCCATCTGACAAAAAAAGAAACTATTTTTTCTAGCATAAAATAAAACAAAACACGAAGTTACATAAAAAAAACTGGGGTTTATAAATCGTATGATATTGTGTTAGTAATTTTGTGAAACACAAAATTAAATCTAAAAAAATCTGTTTTTCGGAATTACTTGTCAGAACTATTTTAGATCAATTGTAACAAATAAAACATCGAACAATTACAACCAAAACCACTTCAAACCAAATGAAAAAGCAACCAACTGCTCAAGGATGGGCTACACATACAATAACATTTGTAACTTTCTGTAAAACGAAAGTGTAACCATTAATAAAACCTATTGTCTATTGTCCCCTGTAATTTTTTAACATCAACAGTTTTTAGTAATTCGCGAATGTGAGCTCGAATGTTGAGCGCGAGCAGAGGTGATTGCTGTCCGTGGTCCTGAAAGTGTGCACGATCATAAAAATGTCAAAAGCTCATGCAACAAAAATCGTATGTAACCTGTATAATATAAACATAATTCGCAACATTAGTAAAAACAATATATTTTCCTCTAGTCCCTTGATCACTTTTAAACAAACGAATTAATATACTTACTTTCAGAAGCTAAGGAGTTTAGGTTCTGTTCTTTCTCTGGCTTGGCAACTTGAAGTCTTGTTCTAATGCTCTTTTCACCTCACTCCCTTGTAAGGTCTTCGAGAAATAAGAAGTTGTCCACTCACTGTTCAATCCTCCCCACACCTCAAGTGCTTTATATACTGTGCTGTGCCTTGCGTAAACAGGAGACGGGCGGTGGGAATGACAGGAGCTCTGCCCCTAACACCATGACTAACGTCACTCATAAAGACATTCTCATTACAACTCACGCGACATCATTGCGATCGTTGATGATGCTCAGTTGTAGCAACATCAATTTATTGAACCACCCAACTAAAACATGTTTAACACCGATTATAGGCTATCTTCATATAAATACATACATCGTTTTAAGATCTATTAGTCTATTTTAAGCTCTGTTATCTGATTAATCTATCTTAATGTTGGTTTCCTGAAAGTTGATTATTAGAAATCTGCCTAACTAAATGAACATATAGCAAGATGTGTATGTTCAGTGTGATTTTAATTAAGTTCAACGCGTCAGTACGAAGTTTTAACGTCTGTTATATATCTAATAAAATTAATTAAGTTGGAGTGGCTTTCAATAAGCAGCTAATACCAGATGACGCTCCTCGCAAAGTTTGCAACCATTAATTGCAATAGACAATCAAAATCCAGGCGCGTGCAATCAAGTCGTTTGTGCTCATCTCTGAACTGACCTCTAAACAATCTGTGTAAACCTCAAATTATCTTCTGGGACTGTCACAACGCCTCCTCCACAATTAAAGAGCAAAATTGTTGCCCATCAAAGATAACAGTAACCTCATTAGCGCTTACTGGTGGGCTCAAATAAGTCATTTACCCTCATAATTTACCATACACAATACTTGTTTCTAAGTGCCGTCAGACTGATTTTAACCGCACCTGCGTAAATCATTTCGCAAAGATCATTTTGAGTCACATATAAATCATGACGGAATCTGAAGTTAAGCGCAACACGTTTCGATATCGCTTGGACACGTCACACGAGTAGCGTATGCGAAGTGACACATCTGCATAGCTCAAAATTAAACAAGACAATAATAGTAAAAAATATATATTTACATGACAGTAACGTGATATTCTTGACAAGATACACAATAGTTGTGTAATGCTGAATCTTATTACTCCAGCGTAGCAGTTGCAGGTTCCCATGTGGCGTATAAAACCTGTTACCAACAGACGGATTATGTAGCTTCTTAATGCCCTTTGTGATAATTCATTTGTGTTTATTTGAATTTGCATATAGATTGAGTTTGCAATGTGAGTCTGTGTGGTTTAGTTACATTATGTAGCTACGAAAAGAAAAACAGCATTGCTTGATATAATCATAAGTAGGCTATGTATAAATGCATGTATATATAAAAAACGTTTAAAGATGCAGACCAGAATTGACTGATCACTGATATGACTGATATGGGTTTGTAAATATGTTGTTGGACATACATTTCCTTAGAAAGCATAAACCATCCAAAGATTTCATCACATTCTCCATGAAAATGAATTAGATTGTTCTGATTATACCCTCCTAATGTTATAATGTTTGTGATGATCCAAACTACATCTCACCATCAACAACATTGTGCAGCAAGATTAAAAAGGTCATCTAATACCTGACTCATTGTGAAAACAGTCAGTGATGAGTTCCTTCAGTCTTTTCAACTTTTTTCTGTTGTCGTCTCAACTCTACTACGTCAGGACACTGGATTTAGTCTCAAGATGGCTTGCTCCCTGTAAACGAGCCTCCCACCCTTAAGCACCCTAATCGTCCAATCACATAGCAGGGGAGACGTCAATGGGGCTTGCTCATTCTAACTGCTCCTCCTCAGCTAGGTGATGATGTTCAAACGCTTCACAACACTGGAAGTTTGGAGGCTTCTTCAACCCCCTCAAGGTGTGATCTAGTCATTCGGTCTGATGCGCCAACTCTGAGACCCCACCCCCAAAACTCACACTGAGTCAAGAGTCAACCATACAACAGCAAAAGTTGTGTATTATGAGGGCTACATAATTTGTATTTAGAAATATCACACACAAATGTTCATTTGTTTTTGTATATTTTACTGTGTGATACAGAATGTTGCAAGCTTTGCTGGGCAACTAAGTTGATGCATTCAGCTGTAGTGCTCATGTGGGCTCTATGAGTTCCAGGTAATCTTATCATTTTATGCAACATCTTCTGTTTGTTCTAAACTTTTCTTAATTAAAACGATGCCTAATTTGATTTATAACTAATTATTAATAATAATTCTACTGCAGATATAATTAACAAGCGAGGCCAGATGTCTCCATGTTACCTTTAAGAATTCTGCACCAGTATGTTAACAGTCTAACCTTTTAAAATATCATATGACACTGCAATGAATGTAAGTGACAGTAATACATTTGCAAGTGACAACTAAATTTCCTGCTCTGTGAGAAGAAAAATGTCATCCTTTAACATTTTAAAGACTACAGTTGCTAATCAAAAGATACTGTCAAAGCAATATTAAACAATCTGATTAAAATATGCAGATACAAAATGTGAAATGTATTTTGTTGCATAGCAGTGTGTCACAAATCCCATCTGGTTGTCAATTAGTTATACATATGTTAAAGCTGAGCAACTTGACTAAGTGTAGAATGTATTATGGAAAGTTATTAAAAGGGCTAAAAAGGTTTGTACATTGTTTAAACTTCATGTTTTTAAAACCATTAAGCAGGGTTCTTGATATTAAAATGTTAAGTTTATGACAAATCCTAAAGTGAATATTTTTTGGGTAGATGTTTTTAATGTGATTGTCACATGTGATTGATTTTTTAAAAACGTCATTTGTTCTCAACATGTCTGATATTACTGAAATGTTCATCTCAAGTGAGTAGATGTGTTTTAAAAAACATTTTCAAAAATTAATTCATGTTTAAAATATTTGTAAGAAGCAAATGAGTATTACTGTATCATCTGGTTTCTATATGTAAAAGCAATAGTTTCTAATACACAGTCATAATTTCTACAATTGTTCTACAAAACTAGCATCACTTTATCCTGCACAACAAAATCAGTGTTTTGATTGAATGACATGTACAAAACCCGGAAGTTTGTGTACAAATATCATGTTATGATAAACTGACAAAATGTGTTGCAGAATGGGCTATGGTGACTCAGTCTGTGCCTGTTAAAAAACTGAGTGTTTATTTCACTGCCGCCTCTCAGGGTTGTGTCACATAATCGACTAGCCTTTTATTAGCACAATAAAAACCATGACAAACTGTCTGTTTGTCATTTCCCCAAATCCCAAATGTCCTCTTGATTTATTGAGGACTTTTCTATAGGATTCTAACACCTACCCGCAGGTAGTTACTCTCTTGGATAGGTTATGATGCGTAAATATGTTCTTTTATTTCTCAACAGAATATTTTTATTTATAGTCATCCTGCTTGGAGCAGGATGACCACAAATTTGATCTAATATCGATTCTGTATTATCTGTAAATAGGAACACGGACAAGTGCAGTCTTGGTACCAGTTTATTGCCTAAACGAAGAACTTGGAATGAAATTCTTTTCCTGTCACCTGTGGTTTGAAGAAGTAGAAGAACATGTGTAGGGGTTAGCAGGCTCTGCGTCATACCGTATCCTGCAGACGCACACTGTTGGTCACGCAGCCTTCTGTCTTGGCAACTGTGGCATTACTGCCTGCAAAAATGAGGTGCACAAAAACTTGAACAAAAACAGCACAAACATCTGGTTTAAAGATAAGAATAATTGTGTACAAAAATAATATTTGTGTTGATTTATGATGTATTGTGTTGCCAGTGTAAGAGATAGTTGGTTCAAATCAACACACATAGGCCTACTGATAAAAGGTATGGCTTGAATGCACTCTAAGTTGTTTTGGTGAAATGTAAATTTAACTGATTTTAATTTATTCAATTTAACTTAATCTGTTACAAAAAAGCAATGTCTTGAAACAGCCAGACAACCTACATAGTACATTTTTTACTGACTTTAATACATTTTAATGACTTCATTGTGATGAATGTTTTATGAATTTTGAAATTTTCCTATTCTCATTTTTTTTCAGTCCGATGAAAATGAAGAAGAAATGCAGTTCACTTGAAACATGACATGCTGCTTTTGTGATTTCTGTCATTATTCATAAATCTGTATGCCTGACCAAATACAATATGTGTGGAATCTGTGTGAAACCAGCTTCTTATTGTTCTTAAAACAATAGCGACTGTCCTAAGTGTGTTGCTATGAGAACAATTATTAGGCTGCAAGCCAGCAGTGATATCTCTGCAATGGCAGGATGAGCGAATGGCCATCACCAGTGCCGATGGCACAGCGTGTTATGAAAAGAAGTGAGACCTCAATAATGCTCACCCACTGATCATCATTCACCTACATCCCAGATGACTTAAACAATATGATAATATGGAACTGGTGCTATACAGATAAAGCGGACACTGATCATTGATCTGTTGAACAGTTTCCTGTGGGCATGCAAGGTTAAAAATTGCATTGCACATACAAAAACCTATACATTATTGTTGTCTTTAACATAATTGTTCTTTCAGCCTCATTTAAAAACAACAGCATATATTGGGTTTTTCAGCAAATTCAGCCCATTGAACTGAGAACATGAGGAATCTCATGGCTACTGAACTCTCTGTTGAGGTAACTAAACCTGAGGTAACTCCAGTTCTTCTACCATCCCTCTGGTGTGGCAGTTCTAGCGTAATAGTTCCATTAGAGGACTTGATCAAAGTTGACAGCCAGGACCAAAGCCCTGGAGGCCTCATGCAACCTCAACACCTGTGGCCTGTTCAATACTCCACCCAGGAGTCCATAACCATCCCCCAGTCTAAAAGAAGCATCCCCGCAATGGACTTACTGAACCATGAACTCCAGTGCAACACTCACTGGCAACTACAAGACTATTGAGATTTCATGTGTGTTCAATGCTTCCACATAACCTCGGGTTACAAAATCGGCATTTAAAAATAGAAAAGCACATCAAGTGCACAAATAAATAAACAAATGAATGCTGTGCCACACTGAAGAGATGTTAGATGTACACACAATGTTTTTTTTTAAGGTTTACCAAAAAATATATTATAAATTATAAAATAATAATTTATTTTAACTGAAATAAATACAACTGACATACTACATACTACATTTAAGTAAATAATAAATGTATAATAGAACAATATTTTGTAACCTATATTTTTTATTGTAGCGGCATCTAGTGGTAAGGTTGTGAACTGCAACCAACGGCTCACTCCACCCCTCCCTTTCAAAGCACTACGGTGGCTGACAAAGGACTAATAGGTCATCACGTTTTCACTGCTCTGCTGACGGAGATAATGTATTTATGAAACGCTCTGTAGAGCAGTTTCTCTGTTTAGGGATACTGTAGAAACAACATGGCGAATTAAGGAGAGTTTGTTTCCAAAATGAGATAACTCCGGTTTTAAAATCGTTAAAAAAGCATTTTTTTTAATGTTTTTTATTATGCTATCATGCTTTTATTGTGTTTTGTTGTATTAGTTAGTTATATTTTTTGAGTTATTGTGGCTTAAATCAAAACTAACCAACTGCAGTTTGATTGACATTAATTGGAATGCACAATAAAAATACATGATTTTTTAGTTATCTCATTTTGGAAATAAACTCTTCATATAGAAAAAGCTCCATCTAAGGTAATAAAAACATAACGCTTCATTAGTCTTTATACACTTAGTTATGTATATTTTATTGCATATCTGTCAATATCCCAAAAAATGCTACACACAGCACGTTTAAACATTAGCAATGTCTGGTTAAAATGCTAAACTACACTTGTGATTACTAATCGGATACCTGTGTGATCTTGATAAGAAATGACTTCATACATCCACTAGAAATTATTTTTCGATCACCTGGTTTAAAGTAACTGTAAATAAAAAAAAGTTTCAAGAAAATAATCACTCAGACAAATGAAAAACACTATACTATTGCATCTTTTAAATGAAGAATATTCTAACCGTGTAGTCAAAACTTTGTCCTTTAGTCTGTGAACTCCACAGCAAATTAAAATGAGGGCATGTGGAGCAGAGAAAACAGCACATTAAGTGAACACATCTAGCCAAACTAAAGGATCCCAAGGAGCTCCCCATGGATGTTCTGACAACCTCAAGAGCAACATCAGCAAAGCACAAGAAGTGAAGCAACCCTGATATGTTACTGTGTTGTTTGGGTTACTCTGAAAGCAAGAATTATTGGGATGATAACATGTTCATGATTGAAAAAAGCAGGCAGAGAGGGTGGACTCGTTTGATATATCACCAGGTTTAGCTTAAATCAAATGCTTCTGAAATGTAATAATCTCATGTACACCTCTGTTCGCTGTCAATTCAATTTTAAATAAACAACAGCAAATCATCACAGAGGGAATCCTGTATCTAAGTTACTGTTTATTGTTCTTGAACACAATGATATAAGGGGAAAAGGGTTAACTGCTGAAAAGATTGACAGTGAGCTTTTCTGCATATATAAATATCTGTCACGACTTCATTTTTCCAACCTGTCATGACTGATGATGAGAAGATAAGCATATGGAAATGTCTGTATGCCATGTGTTCTGAAGATCGAATGTGACAAAAAACTCAAATCAAGATGAACTCTGAATACAAAGCTCCGTGTGAGCACAGATAAAACAGAGGATTCTTATTTTCATGCCTAATTAACAAACATCTGTTGAGCTCAAGTATTCGTGTTAAAGTAATAGAAGAACAAGAAAACGGTTTCTCGATGTTGCTTTCGTGACTGGAGAATGTCTGAAGGGAAAGATATTGTGCCTCACAAAGCGTTATGAAGTCAATTGAAAAAGCGCAATACTGTTAATACTATTTTAAATCAACAAGTGTTTGTGTAGTCTATAGAAGATGCACCAAAATCAAGTTCTACTCAAGAATAAATTGGCAAAACACAAGACAAGACTCAAACCAAAGTTGGTTTGATGGATGATGAGCTTCCAGGCCCACCACACAGCTGCCGTGTCTGTTGATGGGTACAAACATATGGCTCGCGTCTTGTGCCAAAATCTGAGAGTTCAGGGAAAAGGACCATCGAAATATTCCATGTCTATGCTCATGTTTTTTGTGCTCACGATAAATAAAAGGCGTAAAGGTTTTGTAAATTTGAGGACTGTAAGGAATAGTCTGGCATCACAGAATTTAAAGGAACATTTAATTGAGAACTATTTCTGGTTTCATTCATTTTACATCTGTTTAACTGTTCAAGTTTTTAGTTTCAACTGGTGGCACTGGTGGAACTAATCTAATTTAGATTACTCAACTGAATTGCTCATGATGTCATAACATTGACCTCATCGCACCACCATATCAGTTTGCCCACACATCCTACATCATAATAAGAAATCATCTAATGTAAACATTGCTCATCCATGCATCCTCTTTTAGATTTTTTTGTATCCAAGTCTGCTGTCCTATTTAGGAATAAGACCTCAATGAGAAAAAAATCATATGGTGAAACTTTAAGTAGTGGATTATAAGACTTGTACGGGGTTTAGGGGATTCCTCAGTATTATGAAGCTAAAAATTTGAGGAGCTCACCTCAACCAGGCCAAACAATAAACTCTTTTGCTACAAGATTGTCAATATTTATTGCCTTGTTTGCTGTTCAGATGAGAAGGGAATGGACAGTTTTAATGTTAGAAAACACTGAGGATTTCTGTCAATAAATAGGTAACTGGGCCAACATATGAAAAACATAAATGATATATTATAAATTATTTCATATGTGTATTAAGTGGCAAAACTGACCACTTTAATTAATTGTATCCTTAAAATAAGATTTTAATCTTATTTTAATGTAGTGTTTGTGAGGCCACAGTGAATGCACAGTACGCATTGAAGCAACACTTCAGTCTATTAAAATATTTCCTACTGTATTTTTAAATTTTATTTTCTGTGTGTTAAAAGGGTTTATTTGATATCATTCAATGCTTTCAACAGTATAGGGGTTTACTTCCAAAAAGCGGTTACATAATAGTAAAATAGTAATCCTTCAGATGTATATCAATAGAGATGTTTGCTATTTTTTGATATATGGATACAATTGTCGTAGTTGTCCCTGAAGGTGCCAGTAAATGATGACACCTCCAACAACAACTTACATTTAACACTTATTGAGCCAAAACTATCCCGCCTCTAGCATAAACAGGCCTGCAGCAATGTTTTAATTACAGCTATTTATCTTGGCAAGATGACAAGGGTAAGCTTTAAGTTCAACAACATTTATATGTGTAAACACACTATAAAAATATTTTTATAGATACAATTATTCAGAACAGACAACATATTAATTTGCTACACAATGCCACTTACTTTCACTTTCTTTATTCACCTTCCTCCATGTCATTCTCTTATAGCAGATGCTGATGAAAAATGGATAAATCTTTGTACTTCTGTGTTAACAGACAGTTTTGTCAACATCAGGGGAACATCAACCTCAGGGTGTTGTTTCGATTTGTTGTCTTAGTTCTACCAGGTGTTGAGCTTTCATCCAACTCAAGATTTTAAGGCAATCAGGTAACTTATTTTTTTAAGTTGAAACAAAATTTTTATTTACAATAGCCAACTTACTTTGGGTAATGTCTTATTTAAAAAAAAGTGTTTTTAACAAAAAATTGAGTTAAAATAACGTAAAAATCTTGGGAATAAAATCTACAAATTTTGGTAGTAGTAATAATTAAATTTTAATTCTTTTGTTTGAGTAATTTTAATTGAGAAAATTAATAAGTATATCCAACTCAATTTTATTATGTTAAACCCATTTAAATTGGTCAAATTAAGTTTACTTATTTATTGTGTTGAGACTACATAAATAATTTTTGTAGATATAACTACACTGGCAGTTGATCTGTAGTTCCCAGCATGCTTTGCATCTGACTGCGTTAGGAGATTCGTTTTCCAGATTAACTGACATTTTAAGTGTTTTTCTGTAAAAAAGAAAGTTTGTGTTTTGTGTTGATTTATCTTTGAGATTTAGGAGAGTTTTGGAATTATGTTTAAGTTTGGGTTTTATAAGTGGTTACCGTTGTTCAGAAGAGTGGTGCTTGTGCCTTGGCTGAAGGAGGCACAACGTTATTTCATTTATTGAGCAGTAACTGTGCTAGTGACAGTACAGAGTTTACCAGTCTCTTCTCACTTGACCATTTATGTTGTGAAAGGTTATACGTTTCAATATGACAGTAATTGAGCCGTGAAGTTTGAGTTAGACACATGTTCATGTTCAACTTAATCTTTTTTTGTTAATTTAAGTAATATTAATATTTTAGTAGTATTTACTTTATTCTGGTTAGTAAGTTGTACTTGAATTATAGCACGACAATTAACTTAAAATATTCGTGCAAATTGTTACCAGGATTTTATTGAGTAAATTCTACAAGTTGTTTTTTTCAGTGTAAAGAACCATCTCTTCCTTACATTTTTATTATCTGAAGAACTTTTTTTCGCAACAAAGAACCTCAGACGTTAAAGGTTCTTTATGGAACCAAAAGGTTCTTCTATGGCATCGAATAACCTTTTGAAGCACCTTTTCAAAAGTGTGTGTCTTCAACCATGACTTTTTCTGAAAAAGGGAAAAACAAAATGTTGGGTTATAAATTAACCCATGTTGGACTACTTTAGCTCAAAATGCTAGGTTGTTTCAAACCACGGTCGGGTCAAATATGAACATTTTCTTTGTCATTTTAACTCAACAGTTAGTTTGTTCCGTTTAGACCCAACCATGGGTTAAAAATAACACAACATTTTTTGAAGTGTATGTTTTTAAATAAGTACAGTATAAACTGGCCACTATAGTAATCAGGACAATAGGCCTTCTGTCAGGCAGCGAGAGGGAACACGAGAACAAGGACAGAGGACCCAATCACAGACAGGACCCAATCACAGTAAGGGGTAACAAGAACTTTAATATGAGAACAAACGAGAAACAAAAACCCACGAGGGGGTAACAAAACATAACAGCTAGGGTAGGAACGGGAACATAAACAGGAACATCGACTCACTACCCTAACTAGACTAGAGATAACATTTACATAAAACATGACTACAATTGACTAGACTAGACTAGACTAGACTAGACTAGACTAGACTAGACTAGACTAGACTAGACTTCAAGACACGGCGGGTGACAAGGACACATGGCAAACCACTCCACACAAACGACAATGATCCAGCCCAAGACAGAAGACACAGGGGCATTAAATAAGGGGACAAATCAAGAGGGAACAGCTGTGGGGGATGAAATCATTACAAGCAATAATGAGGTAACGAGAGGGCGGGAACAGAGAGGAAACCGGAGAGAGCATATGGAAGGCCAACAGGGCCAGAATGCCGAACCATGACACCTTCATCATATCAACTGAAACTGGTAATGGTCTCTCCCTATGAAAGGGGCGTCACAATACTATAAGCTGCTTAATTTTTATAAATTCTATAAATGTATGACAACTTAAAAAATAGGACAACTTGCCTTCATGAAATAATGGCTCTACCTGACAACAATCTTTCTTTCAATTTTGTTCTCATTGTATGACAGACCATCACCCAGATGTATGCCAGTGTGATTTTATTGTGTTCACTTGCTGATCCAAGTGCAAAATACACTATATGGACAAGTATTGGGACGCCCCTTTTAAAGGGGTCATATGGCACGACCACGTGTTTTTCTGTGTCTTTGGTGTGTTATAAGTTGCCCGTGCATGTATTAGACACGTAAAATTGCAAAAATTAAAGTGTCGGAACTAAAGCGAATGGTCACCCAGACCTGCCTGAAACGCCTCGTGTAACAACACCCCCACAAATCTACGTCAGTTCGTGGTATGAGTTGACTAAGACCACCCAAATGTATACGCAAGTAAGGTGGGCGTACCTGTCAGTACAATTGCTTTGGAACCTGATGTTCCAAATATGGTAAGAGGCGTTACATTTCCGTCACCTGCTTGCAGTATTCGACCAATCACTACGCACTGGTTAACTGGCCAATCATAGCACACCTCGCTTTTCAGAGCGATGAGCTTTGTAAAAAAATCTGCGCGTTTCAGAGAGGCGGGGCAAAGAGGAGATACAAACATGCACGGTATGTGGAAAATACAGCGTTTTTGAACCTTATATCGTGTATACACATTGCATTACATCTAAAACAAACCATAATATTCGTTTTAGCCGTGTCATATGACCCCTTTAAACATGTTTATCTATTACAGTAATTCAAATCAAATATTAATGCTATACCATACAATACCATATTAAAGAAGTTTGTTTCCATCTTTGTTACAACAGTGTTAGAGGGGCCTTCTTATCCGGAAATGACTGTACCCCTGTGTACAAGTCATTGATGGGTTTGGATGATGAGTTTTTGGCTCAAAGGTGTTCATGTTCTTCCACACTAGACTGAATGTAGCATAACTTTTTGAACTTTGTCTTTTGCTTTGTGCACATGGACATTTTCATGTTGGAAAAGAGCCCTGCCCAAACGGATGTTATAAAACTAGAAACACAATTTCATAGAATATCATTATATGTTGTAGCATTAATATTTGTGCTCACTGAAATTACGGAAAAGTAGTAAAATCTGTTCATTGGAAGTGGTGTCCCAATACTTTTGTCCATATAGTGTATGATAATAGAATTAATAGGATAGAATTAACAAATATATTTTGAATTTAAGAGGGTTATGAAGCCAATACACAAAACCAATGCTATAGAAACACATTTGTGTAATTGGACATTTGACTTTAAACCTTACAGTTACTGAGACAATTTCGCTGTGTGACAACTAGCCCACCTTCCCTGCTATATATAATGCTGTCAAGGATCATTACTTTTAAGGAAAATAAGCTGATGAAACTTGATAAGGTATAACCTGATGTGAGATATAAATATAAAAAATGAAAGAAAGTGCTTATTTCATTCTGTTTGTTTAATTTAAGGATAGCCAGCACCTAATATATGTAATTTCATAAAAATTCAATTCAGTTGATGAAATTCTCATATTAAATGCATGTTACTAGGCATCTTTCAGGTAATGTTTTAGTACAAGCAATATCATCCAGTTCACGTAAATATTTGCTATTTATCAGAAGCGCATTCATGGTAATGCGTTTGAGCTGCGGGCGTCCTTGCATTGAAATATCGTAATCATCGTTGAAGTGCCATAAGGGCCAAGTACCTGGAGTTAGGACCCAGACAGATGCTTCACTGAACCCGCTTCCCGACAGCTGGACAAATCAAATCAGTGTTGTGAACACACACCCATCTTTATTACTAGTTCATATCTGTCGCTGTGGATACCTTTCGGGTTTGGACGCGACAGAACACATTTTATACTGTCGCCTCGCGACACCTATTGCTTCGGTCTGCATGCACCCTCATAAAGACTAAACTGCAAAATGATCTAATTCCAACCTACATGACCCTTTACCACAGCTGATTGCTCTAATTATGTCTGTCCTCATAGAAAATGAGAAACACTCAGGGGGGTGCTGAACACTTTATTGTGTCTGGTCATGTTTTAGTTTTTATATGCTTTTTTAAACCAATAATATATCAGAAAGACAAAGCACATTTTCTCTGCTTCATCTTTCTTGTCCGAGCAGTGGCTGTTGTAGGTCTAATATGTTTAGTGGTCAGAGAATCTCTGATATGTTTGGGATCCATGCCCTATTGCAGCTCTCTGAATAAAGTAATGAGACATTGTCTGACTGATATTTTTATTTTTCTGACTAAATATTTTATTTATTATTCTTTGTGTAATTTTCTTTATATAATCACAGCCAACTAGTCGAACGTTAAGGATCGCTTACTTTTTCTTTACTTATATTTTTTCCACATTTAATAATAGAATTAAGGGTTTGTTAGCAAAAACTCTTTTTGTGTTTTATTGTGCAAGGTGGCTGTATTTTTTTATTAGCCATAGTTATTATTACTGAATCAAAACAACCCAACTGCAGTTTGATTAATAGTCATTGGAATGCACAATTAAAAAAACTCTTCAATATTAAACCCATCAAAACCACGGAATAACACAATTAGAATGTCCATCTATGCTGTACTCTTTTTGGTTGCTTTTTAGTCATTATTTGGTCCAAGAAAACAATTTAACAAATATTTTTTGAATGTTTTTTTCTAATGAAAGACATCAATATGTTGGCCTCAATATATTTTTGTCTACAAAAGTATTTTCAAACATTGAAACATACTGCACACCTTCAGATTAAAAGACTTTTAAGATCATGAGACACGTTTTTGTCAAGTCATCCTAAACTTTTGATCAGTAGTGTAGTTACTGACCTGTTTAGTTCTCATTTTTTTATTAAATGAAAAAGATCCAGAAATAGAAATAAAAAAGTTAATCTAAGACCTAAAACATCTTTTTTCAATGACAGTATATGGTGCACTGTAACAAAATGAACTTAATTTTACTGTTTTTTACAGGTTTTCACGTGTAATGTAAAAACCCCTGTAATTTTACGGAATTTCACTTTTCTTTTTTTACAGATTTCTTGCTTCTTTTTAAAATATGCACACCTAAAATGAATGTGTTAATTTTAACACATTGTTTGTGTTATTTAACACATTATGTGTTATTCTTGTCACAAGAAATAACACAGAGATGTGTTCAGTTAAGGACAAAATGTGTTGTTTTTAACACAACTGTTATTATAGTGTGGCAAAAACTCGTCAAATTACAGAAAAAGACCACAAATTTACATGAAAAACATGAAAACCATGTTATTTTACTGTATATTTAACCTGCCTGAAGCAGTTTAGTAATGTCAGAACATAGCCGAACACCACCAATGCCAGAAGTCTTAAGTGACCTCACTGCTTAGAAAAATGTGTCCGTCACTGTGACCAGGCAGTGAATCACAAACTGCCTCACCTGCGCAAAACATCCATTTGAGACCAGCATAAATTTCCATATTGATCCATGCTGGTTTGGTTCTGGTCTAGCAGATGGGCTAACAATTATGCTGCAAACCCAGTATTGTCAGGATAACAGGTTATCCTGGAACTTCTTTCTAGGGGCAAAATCAAATACTCAATAAATCAGCAGTCCCAAAGACAAATCATCTCTATCTTTCCTCACAGGGCTCCTGAACTTTCCTCTTAAAGCGTGTTCTTTACTTGGCCTCACATCACAAGAATCCTGTGTTTCAACAATGTTCCCTGAGGTTATAGAGTGTGGACTGACATGTCAGATTTTTACACCATCAAGAAGAAATGACTGAGAGACAGGAAGAAAGCATGCTTTGACAAAGACAAAAGGAGAGGCTCTATTGGTGCAGTGGGGCAGATGATACTGGCTGTCTGGGGAACATGTCTCCTCTCCCAGTGGCATTGAACTGCCTGGCAAGACGGTGCACTGTCATTAGGGTCGGGTGGAAAAAGGATAAATATTTACCTTGTGGTGTGGGTCTACAGAGGCTGTCTCCTTATCCAAGTGATTAACCGCAAGGATTGCTTGTCAATGTTTGAGCCATCTATTGTGCTGGAGGCCAAACAAGACCATTAAAGTTTGTGAAGAGGATTAGGAAGAGATGTGTGCCAGTTGAGAGCACCCATTAAAAAGTTTTATTTTAAGCATGCAGGGGATGCATCCACTAAAGTGATAATGCAAAAATAAACAAGTGAAATACTTTTCTATATTAGTGTTTGAAAATTGTATAAATGTCACAAATTCAAACTTTATTTAAAGTTTGTCAAAATTTAAAACTTCATAAAAATGTATTTAAAGGGATAGTTGACCCAAAAAAGTTTTTCTATCATTTCATTATACCTCAGGTTGTTCCATATCTGTATAAATTTCTTTGTTCTGTTGAACACAAAGGAAGATATTTTGAAGAATGCCTGTAACCAAACAGATCTCATCCCCCATTCTGCCATAGGGAAGATAAATACTATGGGAGTCAATGGGGGACGAGATCTGTTTGTTTACTGACATTCTTCCAAATATCTTCCCTTGTGTTTAGCAGAACAAAGAAATGTATACAGGTTTGGAACAACCTGAGAGTGAGTAAATGATGACAGAATTTCCATTTTTGGGTCAACTATCCCTTTAAAGAGACAGTTCACCAAATCATTTATCCACCGTTATGTTGCCCAACCCAACATGTATGCCTTTCTTCCAGACAAATTTTTGTAGAAAATTACAAAATAATGATATACCGGTCACATTAATTTTGTATTTTATTCTGGACAATCACATCAAAATATGAGTGTAGGGAGGCAGAGAGAGTTTATAACCATTGTGACAAAATGTTAAATAGGTGCAAAACCACCACTTACTATGTTAAATTGTCAACCAAATACTATGGTAATATCACAGTTAGGGTCAATACCGGTGTATGGATAGAAGTAAAACTGAAAAATATGTTACAAAAAGTAACATACAGTAAGAGCAGAAGGATGTTCTTAGTAATGGCGTGAAACCATTTTCTATTTTCTTTATTAAGGGCAATACACTTAGTTGTTAGTGAGGATGGGAAATTGAAGTCGACTATAGTGTTCTTAGCCTTAATATCAATTTTGCCAGCTCAAAGACAATTTTGTGCTATTTTATCCTATATCCTCCTGCCAAAAATCTAGTAAAAGCAGTGAAAAGTCTGAGGTAATGACAGGTGTTGAGAATGGACTTGAGCGATTGCCTTTATTTTGTTCTCTCTCTCTCTCTCTCTCTCTCAGCACAGAAGTTATTTCCCATTAAAGGGAATGAGATCAAAAATCTCTATGCTGCTGACATTTAAATTAGGCAGGAGGCATTTGTGGTTTCCCTTGTGCGCTTCCTCCATGTTGTTGCCCGAGGTTGCTCACATCAAATATTAACCGCTGTGTTTTGTACCTGCATCGCAGCCACAACAAATGATGTCCCTGAGGCTGAAAATGTCAGAGAAACCTTTACAGGCTCTTATTTAGCTCCTCCAGGGAACCGAATGTAATGGCAGCATTTGGCCTCTTCATCTCATGATTTTCTGATGTCAAATTCCCCTGCTGTCCATTTTAAGAATACCTTTTATAGCCAGCTGACTGTTTCATCCTAAAGGCTTTCATCCCTTGAACTTTTGCTCTACTGCGTCTTGACAGGGTTTAGGAATGGTCACAAGATATTAGATTCCCGCCATTCTTTGTGTCAAAGAAAAAGTCTGCGTAACGCATAATGACGAGGAATACACTGCCAGCAACAAGTGGAATATCATGCGATTAGGTTACTTTTGACCATAATATCCTATCATGTAATATGCCATCAGACCCGAATGTGCCACATATCACTGCTGTCCTTCTATAGCCTCATATATTTCTTGTTTTTGCCATAAATCATTACTGTTAGTCACCCTGTATGTTTGTCACTTTGGTTTTACAAAATCAATATAAAGTTTTGAAAAATGCATATTTAAAAAGTGCAGTGGTTTATCCATTTCCTGAAAAACGTGAATTAAGACAGCAACAACGTGTAACAGTCAAACATAAAAGACATATAATCTACATAACCTCTCCTCTTCAATAACGAAACATAGAAACAGTTACGAAAGAAGGGCTTGTGCATTTAAGATTAGAGAATGTGATAAAAAAAAATGCTGGATAAAAGCATCTGCCAAATGCATAAATGTAAATATAATTCATATTTATGTAAGTTCTGCATTCTGAGAGCACTTATATGGTACCCTTTTGATTAACTTACTATATATCTTAACTTAAGTGAAACAAGCCATTAAACATCTAAACATCTGTTTTGTTTAGCATGGCAAGAAGAACATTCTTCTCAATGTGTTCTCAACTATTTTCAAATTAATATGCATGCACTTGTCATAAAAATTATGATTGAATTATGAAAATGCAGTTTGTAAAATGAACAAAACGAAACTGCTACAGGTCTTAAATCATGCTCCAATAGCGCCATCACCTGTCTGGGAAGTCTAACACCACATTTTCTCTTCCACAAAATGTCTTTTTTTGCACCAAACATTCCAAAACTTGTTTTAATTTCTGACTGTAGCTTAAAAAACTAACTAAAATAATTATTAGGATAGTCTTACATTTATGCTTACATACAATAATTTCATCACTGTAAACCATTAACACATTCACAAAAAAGAGTTTCAAAGCACCTTTTGTAACTACCTTGCAGCACCTCAAACCACTTCAAACGGTTGTTCATGAATCATTACATATAACATCATAAAAAGTAAAAAAAAAATTTGGTAGGCACGAATCTTTTGATAAATCTGTCAAAATATAACCATTGGTATTTATTGCTAACCAAATGCCCCTTACTGCACTGTGAGAAAAAATGTACCCTCAAAGGTACACATATTGTACCTTTCCACATGGATACCCAGACAGCAAGCAACCATTGAATCAATGTAAAAAAATAGCTGATATGTGAATGTTAATTGCACTGAATCAATATCACTTTTGCACCTGCAATTAATTTTGAAAAAATGTTGAAATTTCAACAAATCACCATTATTGTGATCAGTGTTTGCTTTAGTTGGGCTCTTGACTCTTGAGTTTAATGTTAAGTTTTCTTTACTGTCTAACACATATGTTGTGGCAAAGAAAACTAAGATCCAGTGGGATCAGAAAATGATTGTTATTTCATCACAATGAAGTTCTGTAAATTACTTTTGAGAGTCTTATGTTTTTAATATGTGAATGCGGCGTTATGGAGATGATCATTTTATGTTTATCTCATTAACGTTTTCGCCATTTCAAAACTTGAATCTTTGTCATATGTCAAAGTAGTTCATGCATAAAGTCACACATACCAATATACCAATCATCAATTTATTAAAACCATTAATGTACAGTTACAGCGAGAACATTCATTGCATTAATATAAATATTTCATAATTTATGATGCACCATCAGTCTAGTTTGATTTCTCAGCATCATCCTCCTTTTTGTTTGTGCTGTCCTTCCTGATGGGGAAATTCAGTGATGTTCTGAAGCGAATGGGAATGACGTGCTCTTCTGACATCTGCTCTTTGGACTCTTGTGACTCTAAATGCAGGAGACCATCTTCCCCAAGTGAGCAGGTCAAGGTGGCTGGATCCAGGTGATCAGGAAGCTCCACAGCTTGAACAAATCCCTGCGCCTGTGAGTCTGCATTAGTGCTGGTGGATGAAGAGGAACCTTCTTTCTCTGTCTGCTTGGCTCCCATGACCTCCACTCGTTCCCCAGATATTGTTACAGTGGCATCTTCTGGAGAGAACCCCTGAGTGTCCAGAGTAAGAGACAGGTCTCGCTTGTTGTTCTGCTTTGTTTCTTCGCTAGAGGAGCACTGATCATCTAGACTCTGGAAGAACTCTCTGTGGAGATCCTCACTCAGTTCCTTTAGCAAGCCGTCTCTGATCTCATTCCTGAGGCTCTGAATCAGTTGAGCTCTACGCTGGAGGAAGTCCTCTCTGAAACTAGAAAGAGCCAGGATGGGTCTGGGCCACAAAAAGTGGGAGTGTGTGAAGAAAGGGTCATCCATGAAGAAGTTCTTGGTGAAAGACTGGGACATTTTTTCTTCTTTCTGTTCGTCTGGGAACCCAAAAGCGTTTAGAGGTTCTTCTGTGTCTTGAAGGCTTGTTTGTGCTCTCACCAGATGCTCTGTTTGCATTAGGTCTCTTCAGTTTATATATTCTTTCAACGGCGTTCTAGAACCTCCCACTGTTGGTCGTTTTACACCTGTGATGTCATCAGTAAGAATTTGAAGCTACAAGTAAACTGTCTACTCGCACACTCAGAAGGCTATAATAAGTTTACGGTTGTAATCTGATGTCTCTTTTACTGTCAGTCTAATGGCCCTCATTGGTCCTGCTCTCCAGTTTGGGAATGCCAAATGACATACAAAGAGAGTGAACTCACCATACTCATTTTACACCCGAATGTGTTTATGCTGACTACACTCATGATGTCATTTCCTAAAAGCAGGACAGATAACATCAAAAGATATAAAGGAAATATAACCAAGATAATAATAGTGTTGAAAGATATAAGATAAATGACAAAATATGTTGATACATTAAATTGAAAAATGAATAATTTTTCATAAACATGAAATATTATTTAAGTTACGACACAGAAATGTTTTATTTGCATTCATTCATGTTTTTAAAATGCGTACATTTGAGACAATAAGTAGATAAAGGTTAATACTCATTTTATATTTAAATTACATTTTTTATTTTCAAAATATAAGTAATGTTGTATATTAAAATAAGTGTGGATTTCTTCTAAAACAAATTTTGTAACTTTCATCAAACCTCTGAAATTTCATATTTAAAATATCTCATGACAAAAATAAGACATGATGCTTGTTTGTCTTCTCTATATAAGAAGTGTCCCCCACATTCCCCATGAATGAGGAGTTTCCCGATGAGCTAACGCAAACAGAATTCAGCCGGGCACTGGACAGAAGCTGTGACTAAAGCTTCCTAACTATCCAGAGAGAAGAGCAGACATCTGTGCCATGACCACACATCTATATTTAACACAGAGATATATTTACCTATGACACAGTTAAGACTTATGACACGCATGGAACCACAGGCCCAATGTAATAACATTTAACCCTGAAACTAGAACAAACAAAGAATCAGGTGAATTATTTCATCTGAAACAGTGTAATTAAAACAAAAGACATCAACAAAAACAAAGTAAAACAAGATTATTTGAGTTTTCTTAGCTAACCTTTCCCATTTTTGTCCCCATAAGAAGATACTGAATTTGATACTAAATCCCTTTTTAACCACAAGTTCACACAAAAGTTTCTTATAGATAAAACACCTTTATTCATTGCTTGAGATTGAAATTATTTTGCTATATTTTTGGGTTACTTCATGAAAATTACAAAAAATAAAACGAAATCTACTGTAAAAATACACAGAAATAACTTTAAAAAAAATTTAAGTAGAAAATGAAACACTAGGTGGGGCTGTTAGCTAAACATCCAGATATAACCAACCCACGTTTATTTCACACAAGCCTGAACTCATGCAAGTGCTGTGCACAACACTACCTCCAGAGGGCGCTGTAGGAATTTCATTTTTCATCTGTGATATTCTCCTTCACAAATCACTCCAGAAATCATAAAATTGCATGGTATGAAAAACAGTTTGAACAGGTTATATAGACACAATCACATAGGTCTACATTAAATAGAAATGAAAGACTTTAGATTCACATTGCTTTCTACAATACGTAGAACTGAGTGTATGCATATATGCATTGCTACCCTTACAGGGACTTCACATTTACTTTCATCGTTATATTTTTCTCACGCATCATTAATATGCTCACTATAACCATTTTATGCTTTAAATGCAAAACCTTCACTACACAGAGATCATACGGGCCTTCCACTGGACCTGTAAAAACTTTGCTTTTAGTATGTCCCAGCAGGGAGGGTTTTTCCCTCTGTTCACATCAGAGCTAAAGAGGAAATCCATTAATCTGACAGCTCCCCCAAAAAGCCTGGCCGCAGCTACTCCCCAGAGACCTTCCCACTGACGGCGTGCGGGTGGAGGGAGGGAGGGAGAGAGAGAGTGTTGTGATGGGGAGAGAGAGAGAGAGAGAGACAGAGAGAGAGAGAGAGAGAGAGAGAGGGGGAAGTTGCTGGGGGGGTATGAATTAGGTTGCAATTAGCTTTGAAGATTAGCTTTTGAATGAGCTTTTTTTCCTGAACACGTTCAGATTATAGACACTGAATTGAAACAAGAGAGCAAGTGTTTCATTTTGACAGCACTGGTGCTGAGAAAGAGCAATGAACTAATGCCAGTCATTCTGAGGCAAGGTCAAAACTGTAGGGAGTTAGATCTTAACCTTCAAAGTCTACAAGCTACGGCTTACCGAAACTAAAAGAGCAGAATGAGAGATAGAGAGAGATATATATATATATATACTGTATATATACTGAGATTGTGTGTGATATATAGATATATAGAGATTGTGTGTGTATTTTGTCATTTGTTGCAATGGATGAAATATGACTGAGGCAGAATAAGGCTGTCTCTACGTACACATAAGTCATCATGTGTCGCATAGTACTGTTGTAACTCGCATACAAAGCAGGTGAGCTTCAACTCCTTGTATTACAAAAACACCCGAGTATGACTGGAATGCAGTAGAGGATTGTGGTATAAAGGCTTTTGAGTGCAACCTAGGAAATGTGATCAAATTTGATTTAGGTTGCGCAAGTTTTACAGATAAAAATAACAACAAAACAAAATGCGTGCGCTGCTCACTTTCGTTCAACGAAAGATGGTCAAGACGTTTTTACTGTAGCCTACCAGAAGGTACGAGTAAAGATAAACAGCTGCTTCTAAACAGATATCTGGTTTACACACAACATGCTCCACTGCCGTACTACGAAGTTCATAGAAAAAACGAGAAGGTAATCTCTGTCAGAAAAAGAGCTGACTACCTTATCTCACGAGCTGGGGGTGAGGTTTGCGTGAGAAGGCTGGCCGCAAGAGGAAGTCAGATGTGTGAGAATGGCAGTCACCGCAGTCTCATCTCAGAAGGCTCGCCGTCGACTCATGCCTGCCCTCACTTTCAAACCTGCTGCTCTTGTCTTCACCCTCTCACTTCCTGTCTCATTTCAAACCAGCCTCGGCTGTCTGTAATACTGCTTAAACCTCAGAAAAACACAGCTGAACTTTACAAACAAGGTGCTCTCAAAACACTGAAGTAAACAGATTCTGTGCTGCAATTATCAAGCTCAAAATAAGTTTTGGGGAAAGAAGTTATTTGATTTTTGTATACACACACACACACGCACGCACGCACGCACGCACGCGCGCGCGCGCACACACACACACACACACACACACACACACTCACTCACTCACGCACGCACGCACGCGCACACACACACACACACACACACACACAGAGTAACATCTGGTCTGGTGGCTGTAGATGCAGGCCCATTAGAGTGCTATTCAATAAAATAACAGTTGCTCTTGCTCACATCTCAAGGACAATTCCTGCCCTGACCTGAGAACAGCTGCTGTCTAGCGTAGATCCTGTACGTCTTTCACTCTCAGAAATATAGAAGCCATTAAATGCCCCAGCCTGCCGCCCGGACACACCCCTCGGTCCTTAAACAATGTGTGCATGCAAATGCTTATTATGGAAAGAGACACAGAGAGAAATAGAGAGCGAGAGGCCATTACACAGAGCGAGAGAGAGAGTTCCAGGAAAGTAGTTCAGAAGTCAAAAAAGGTCAAAATTTAAAAGTATGTTTGGTTCGTTTAGGTGTAGATTTTTAGTTGTTTTTTGTTCAACCTAAACTGCATTCAAGGTAAATTTATTAGTACACTCTACCAGGTTTGTAAACAGTGTGAGACTTATCTCAAGATGGTTCGTGTGGATAGTACAGTAGCAAAAGATACAAAATGCTGTTTACTGGAGTATACACGTGTGCATAAAGCAGTACATTAAAGTACGTTGACAAGCATATCGTTTGAATATTGTTTGACATTTTTTCATATCATGGCCGACTCACGTGTGTGCATGCCAGCAATTTCTCATGACCTTGAGCACTGACATGCTCATCAAAGACTGAAACTTCGATCTCTGCCACCAGTGCTGCCACTTCCTGTCTCAGTACCTACATCCTGTATTTTCACATCATGACCCTGAGTTACCACACCTAAGCAGGTAGCCTAAGTGAGAAGCCTGACTTTCGTAATACGCACTCGTGCTTATGTTAATCCTCGAAGCAAGTAAATATTGGCGTACCCTCCTTGCTACTGGAAATAAAGAAATGATGTTCAATACTACAGCAACTTGAGTGTGCTTACTAAAAAAAGTGTTGCTTACTGTAGTAATGTCATCAAAAAGCAACCGACTGCCTTTTAGCAATTTTGCAAGAACTTAGAATCTTTCTGCTTGAAAGGTCAAAATCTTTATTCCTGCTATGCACCACAGAAATGTATTGGTTGTGTATAGTGAGCAGTCAGAACTAGCTCAATGAGTCTTTCAAAATGCTCAAATAGTTGTTCATACCAGATTTTCGCAATATCAAATAAAATGGATGAGAAGATTAACATACAGTATGCAATAAAATGCTAAAGGTTTGTTCTCTTCAAACGTTTCAGTTTCACGGTGGAATCTAGGCATTTACAAAAGCATTGCTAATTGAATGCAAGCCTAACAATCTACCCCATCCCCATTTTTGCATCTACTCTGCTTTCTCTCTCTGATCCCCCATACTTCCTGTTGTGCTGGCTAGACTCCATTGGCAGATTTACAACTGTGGGGTCAAAGTTTTAAAGCAGCCTCATATAAATCTTGTTCCACCCTCTCCCCATGTGCCCTGCTCTCTTTCCCCTTTGCATCCTCACAGTCACAGTGCCCAACCCCCTGCACTTTCATGTGTCTCCATACCTGTGTGTGTGGCACTGAGAGAGCAAAACACAGAGAGGGACAACACAGTTGGTATTTATAAAGCTATTTAGTTTTACAATATTTAAAGGTCCAATATGTCATTTTTTGGAGGCTCTATTGACAGAAATTCAGAGGTATATAAAGAGCTTACATAATGAAGCGTTGTGTTTTTATTACCTTAGAATGAACTATTTCTATCTACATACATACACCGTGGGTCCCCTACATGGAATTCACCATGTTGTTTCTACATTAGCCCTAATCCAGGGGTCGGCAACCCGTGGCTCTCGAGCCGCATGTGGCTCTTCTGCCCCCCTGCTGCGGCTCCCTGCAGTCTTTTTAAGGCCCTGTTTTTGCCTGGTAATAAGATGTGTTTTGGTCGATCGGATCACAAGTGGACGAAAGAGGCAGACACATGTTTACACCTGCTGCTGTAATCCGTCTATTTTGTCCACTTTTGACCATTTCTGTCCTGATTTCCTCAAGAAATATCTGAAAAGGCATACACGTTTACACAGCCATACAAACTGGCTGGGTAAATGTATTTGCTTTTTCAGATATTTCATACGAATAGATGAAATAAGTGCATGCAATGTACATATGAGCGTGACCGGAGATGACAGAAAAAAACATACAGAGAGCAGCGGTTTTATTTGTGCTTTGACAGACGTGAGAGTGCCGAACACTTTATGCGTGTTAGAAATGGAATGGTGAGAAAACATTCTGCTTAGTAAGTTTTTGTCTTTAAACTTTAGGTCTAACGCTGGCATAGTTTAAATCCTGTCTGGCTAGCACAGAGAGTAGGCGAGTCTCTTGTGGCTGTTCATCAAATGCTGCAAAAACAAAAGCCAAGAAAAGTTCACAGAAAAAAGCTGAAGTCTAACTAAAGCAGCGCGTGCAACACCACGACGCTACTCTCCTATTGCCAGGCAACACTCCCACTTCGTGCCAGGGACAAAAATGTATAAATTGCTTAACATCTAAATACAATAAAACCCGCACTATATTGCCACCTAGTGGTGCAACTGTGTAACTACTACCTTACATGCATAACAACCTGTGTTATAGTAATTTAAAGGTTACATATATTTTGCGGCTCCAGACAAACTTTATTTGGTGGGAGAGGGCCCAAAATGGCTCTTCTGTTCGCAAAGGTTGCCGAGCCCTGCCCTAAACGGACAAACTGCTCTACGGAGTGCGTTTCGTATACGTTATCTCCTTCGGCAAAGTAGCGGAAACGTGACGACATCTTAGCCCTGTGTCAGTCACCATAATGCTTTGAAAAGGACTGGACCTTTAATATAAAAGGTCAGTAAACAATGACAACATTTACATTTTTTGGGATTCACCATTAATTTAAAAACAATTGCGCAAAATTTTAAGGGTTGTGATCAAACATGCAAATCGTAGCTGTAGCTTACTTTGACTAAAAACACAGACAAAATCAAGTGAGCATAGCCATCTGTACTTCAAACCACTACCTTTCAAATGTCAACTTGCCTTCCTAAGTTACTCCTTTACAAAGAAGCCGACTGGAGGCCGAGGCCCAAGCTCCTTCTGTTTTCATGCCGTGCCCACATGCAGACACCGAGCGCAAATCCGAACCAGATGCAGCCATGATCCCTCACACATGCACGCTGACATACACACTCACACACGGCATGTCGGATCGATAAGGTGTATTGATTATGCCTGGTGCTGACAGGCCCTGCTGCAACTCTGCCTGCTCTGATTAATTCTGAGCTACGCTGAGATGACTCGAGGTTAATTATATTTATAGAGGCAAACAACTCAAGGGTGTGTGTGTACATTTTAAGACATGGGCTTAGACAACACAATATCAGTTTGAATGGGAGGTTGGGTTTATTTGAATTTTCGTATGATTTATATGTACCTTTGAGCCCAGTGGGTGTATAAGGGCAGGTGTTGTATTTTACAACCCTTCAGGAGTGTGTGTGTGTTTATGCATATTTGTTCAGGGCTGTGTGCGATTTGTTTTCTTTTTTTGGCATTGCTCTGCGTTATAAACATCTAAAGGGTGTCTTGCTATATTTTAGCATCTTCCTTATCATTTCAGCAATGCACTGTAGATTGTGGTCAGATGTTGCAACTAATTATTTTGATAATCGATTAGTTAGACGATTATTTTTTCGATTAATCGGATAAAAAGTCTAATTAGATCTTTTGCTTATAACTAAATCAGAATGGGAAAAGTATACACAACTGAACTCATTAGCCTTCTCCCAAAATGTTGTGGATGACTCCCTAATAAACACACCAAGGCTGATGAGTTGATTCAGGTATGTCATATTAGAAGCAGCCGACAATAGTCTCTCCCAAACGTGGGAGGGAGGGAGGGGACGGTTGGCCAAGGAAATCATTATTTTTTTGTGGCATGAAAAGTGAGATATTTGTAATTCAAATGTAGTGAAGTATAGTCAAAAGTAGGCCTACTTAGAAAAATATATACTTAAGTATAATACAGATACTCAAAAAGTGTACTTAAGTACAGTACAAATATAAATACTTACTTCCCACCTCTGAACCAAATAAACCCCCAAATCAGAGTATTTAGCCACAAACTGGGATTTACTAAAATAATCTTTAATTTTGTCATTTAAAAGACCTCCCCTTTAAACTTTAAAACTGCGCGGCTTGAAGAGCTGCATACAAAACACGTCTGACTTAAAAAATGCGCACCTCGCGCTGCACGGAGAGGAACGTTTGACTTTAAAACTGCGCAACTTGTGCCGCACGGAGAGACATATCTGACTTTAAAACTGCAAACCTCGCGCTGCACGCAGAGACCCGTGCACGGAGAGACACGTCTGACTTTAAAACGGCAATGCTCATGCTGCATGGAGAGACATGTCTAAAATTGTCATTTTAAAAGGGAAGAAGACGCGCTTGAACTGCGCAGCTCGCAAGTGACGTCACAGACCAACCAATCGATAATGAAATTCGTTGACAACTATTTTCATTATCGATTTTATCGACTAGTTGTTGCAGCCCTATTGCAACAGAGATGATAAATGAATAAACAGCTTCTTCTTTTTTATTTGTTCTTCCTGTCTGGAGATACAACTGTAATGGTTGTGTGTATCTTATTGCTTAAATGTTACATTTGTTTAGATTTGGTTGTTGCTCAATAGTAAAGGCATGTCTGTGTCTCAGGAGATGCTCAACATACGCCCATATACTTTCACCTGTTTCAATATTAAAGTCAACATAAATTGCTGTTCACAACACTCACATTTACATAATATTTGTATAACAAAGTGAACCGGATATGATAAAAAATGGGGCGGGTAGCAGGAATACAAGTTTGTTACAACAAAACAGCAACATGGTGGAAAAGCTATTTTAGAAGAAGGCCAATATAAATTTTAAACAAAGATTATGACAATAAATATTTTTTAATTTGCAAAAACATGCACCACTGATTTCTTCATAGGAAAGAAAACGTATGCTGTTTTTAAATGTTAAACCACCCCACTAAAGTTTTTATTGAACAAAACTTCAATCAGTTCCATCTGTTTTTTGTAAAGGGAGTTTTTCTCTTTTTTTTGCGGGCATGTCTGTGCCCCTGGAGTAACTGCAATGGCCTGAAGTGACCTAGGTTTCACTTCTGCTTTGAGAGGGTGTTGATGATAGTGCTTGGGCACCAAATAAACAACAGCAAGAGGAACAGGAAGCCATTGGCGAGGAGCATTGCGTGAGAGACAGCGAGAAGTGGGCTGAGGTTTCAAGCGTATGTGTTCTACAGTGCAGATCTGGGTTGGTGTGTACTACAGGGGGTGAACGGCAGGCAGTGGTATGGGCCTGCCTCTGCGTTTCTATTCAAAATGCTTTGGGTGTAAAGCAAAGTTTTGGGACGGTTGACATAACGAATAAAACGGATATCTGAATCTTTATAAAGATTGTCATTCAACACAGTGTCACTCACCCATAAGGTAAGAGGAATTCAAATTAAGAATGAAAATGACAGAAGGTGTAGGTGTTTTTTTTTAAAGCTACCGTTTCCTCTTGCATAGACATATTGTTGGGCCTTCTGGAGGAGAGGATGTGTGTTTTGTGAGGGGCTCCTGTTCATGAGGGCCGAGCGCCCACTGCCTGTAATGTGAAGCGACAGCTAGTCTTTATGCACCAGTGGACTCTGTGTCCTAAAATGGACACAGGAGGACTCTTTCAGGAAACAAAAAGCCAGGGCAAAGGCAGGAGTACGTGAGAACATCTTTATGTAGATAGGGAATGCAAGGGACATGAAAAATCTGATGAATTTATTGTGTCATTTTATTTATATCAACATTTAGCAGACGCTTTTATCCAAAGCAACGTACAAATGAGAGAGCTCATTGATAGAATGTTAACCTCTATGTCTTCAGAGGTGTATACATGATGAAGCGTTATGTTTTAATTACCTTAGAATGAGCTATTTCTATCACCATACACCGTGGGTCCCCTTGCATTGAATTCACCATGTGGTTTCTCCAGCAGCCCTAAATGGACAAACTGCTTTACAGAGCATGTTTCGTAAATACGTTATCTCCTTCGGCAAAGAAACGAGAATGTTACGAGAACTTTGTCCTGTGTCAGTCATCGTAGTGCTTCAAAAGGGAGTGGTGGAGTGTGGCACTGGTTGCAATTCACAACCTCACCGCTAGATGTCGGTAAATTGCATACACTGGACCTTTAGAAATACCATGGTATTAGGCCAAGAAACATGGCATTACCCTGTTGCCATCAATGTTATTTTAGTTTACTAAAATTAAAACTTTGAAAATGTTTCTGTTCATTGAAATCTAAGAAAATATTGTCTTAAAATTAAAAGAAAAACTTAAACTAAACGAAAAATGGAAAAATTGCCTCAGAAATAAACAGAAATTATTTTAAAGCACTAAAATTATAATAATAAACAAAAACTAAAATAAAGCTAAAATAAAAATGTATTAATGTTCAATAGCAACATAAAAAATAAAGAAATAAATAATAAAATGACAAAACAAAATAGCTAAAAATGTAAATACAATTAAAAATCTACAAATAAAAGCTATTTTGAAATATTAATGAAACTAAATAGAACAAAAACAAAACTATAATAACTCTGGTTGCCATGTGTAACTGGTCCTACTCGTCTCTGTTGGTCGGGGATGAGGTTTATGCTGCCATCACGTGCTCGCGGAAAAATTCAATAATTCCCACTTCAACCCGAAAGTAACATCTGGATTTAGTAACATTAAAAGTATTTAGTAACATTACAACATTAATGTTACTAATGATTTAGTAGCATTAAAATATTACAAGTATCTGCCAACATTAAAAGAGCACCGTTACCGTTCCATAAATACTTCCGGGTTGAAGTTGGAATTATCTAATTTCTGAGAGCATGTGAAGGCAGCGTTACTTTGCACAGCTCTCTCTCGCTGGCCTACGTTACACATGTCCAAATACATGGTAATTCCATAATACTTTTTGGTATTTTCAATTTAATCTCAAATGAATCTCATTTTAATCTCAAAATGTAAGAATTTTGTATGAATTTTTGTGATGTGAATCATCCAAAAATGTACGATTATTAGAGAAAAAGAATAAAGGCCAACGCCTAAACCTAATGTCACAGATCATACTAGAAATGTATGAATGGTATCACACAAATTCATGCGATTTTTCAACTTCATATAATAGTTACAAAATGCTGTGCTTGTATTTCTGTTGTTTGTTTGTGTTATAGGTCACAGCTATCACCTACTGACATTTGTAACCAAATTCTTTTTTAGACCAATATACAATCACGCAAGCACATGCACATAAATGTATCAATACAGTCTAGCACAATGATCTCTCTTTGCATTGTAACAGAAGCAAGACTCTTGTTCTCGCCTGCTGTCGTTGAGGCTCAGTGCTTTGATCAATAACTAATTAAAAAGGGAATCAGCACATTATCCCTGTCACACTCAAGCTTTCAAACTGGACAAGCATTAAAAACAAGAATGTCTCTCCAACATCTGCTCCAAACGCATGTTGACATGTTCGTCAGGAGTAAAAGTGAATGTACTTGTTAATAAGCAAATCATTGCCTGCAATGTGCAGGAGGTAAATGAAGTGGCTATTAAAGATCGGCAGGCATGATGAGTCCACTTCTTAAACTTGCTGCCTTTTAACAAGAAGCCATTTCCACCTAATTAGTGCCTAGGATTTTAATTGCAGTTTAGAGAGTTGTTCAGTTTTATTGAGTTTTATTGAGCTAGTGAATGTGTGTTTGTGAAGAGGCAGAGAGGCCTGGTGTTAGACCCCAAATACACCCACCTTCACAAACACACACAAAAATTCACTGGATGGGCTTAATAGAAACCAACAAATATGTTTTGAAGATGAATCCGAGTGGATCCTGCTTGTTTTGTTGAGTGTTGACAAAAGCGATTTAGACAAACAGGAGTCAAATACACATGAATCAAGTAAATATCAGCAATGCACTCATTCAGTATATCTCGAGGACACTTTTTTCCTGTGAATGTGGGTCAGTGGATGTGCAGAGCATACGTATGAAGAAGACAAGAGAGGAAGCAGTAAGTGCGGTGAATAATTCATTTTGTCTGTCTTCCATGTGTGCCCTGTCTACACTTTCATCACCCTCATTATGCTTGTCATCACCGAGCTCTGTCCTCTCCACCGGCCAGCGGTGCCATTCACTCACTGCCTCTGAGAACTACTGTGCCTAATGGGGATATATTTCAACAGATTAGTTACCCTGAGAAGAGAGGACGAATCGAGTGCTTCATGCCCATCAATCTGTACCTACTGTAGCCTCGCTGGATACCTTTAGAGAAATAATGGTCTTTGTTAGGACTGTTTTATCAAAGGCGCACACAAAAAGGGAATATGTCAAGTGAGATGTCAAGTCAAGTGGGCGTTTTGGTCATGGACAAGTCTAGTGTATAGCTAGAGAATGTAGTCAATGGATGAAAAGCAAAAATTTGGAAAGTATGAGAAAATCCTTTCAAAATATTACAGAACTGCTTCTCACAACTGCACTAGGTTTCATTAGGTCTTCAGGATTAGAAACTGGGCAAAATGAGGTCTTTGTTTGGGTAGGTTGGACATAGACACAAGTTCTTCTCTTGGAAATGCTTCAACTACACTGTAAAAAAAGTCATTTTAAAGGTTCTGTGTGTACATTTTTTGGAGGATCTATTGACAGAAATGCAATATAATAAACATATGTCTTCAGAGGTGTATAAAGACCTTACATAATGAAAGATGTTTGAATGAGCTATTTCTATCTACATACACTGCGAGTCCCTTTACATGGAATTCGCCATGTTGTTTCTAGCCCTAAACGGACAAACTGCTCTACAGGGCGAGTTTCGTAAATACGTTATCTTCTTCGGCAAAGAAGTGAAAACACGACGACATCTCAGTGCTGTGCTGCCATAGGGAGGGAGGAGGGGTGGAGTGAGCCGTTGGTTGAAATTCGCAACCTCACCACTAGATGCCACTAAATTTCATACACTGGACCTTTAAGGAATTTTACTGTTTTACTTTAATGAATTTTCATGTTCTTTATTAAACGCGGTAAAAATGCCAAATTACAAAAATAACATGCAAAACTTTTCATTTTATTTTACAAACGTTTTTATGGCACCCCAGCTGCTAGAAAATCACTGTTTTTACTGTTTTTTTAAGAAGTTCATATTCATGAAAAGAAACTGAAGACTGAGCGGAGTACAAACCAAACAGTAAAAAAAGTATAATATAAATATCATAAAGATGACTATGATGACTCAAGAACAAATCAAATCTCTGTAGTGCCATAAAAAGTCATATGGTCCCATCAGACTGCATGGAAATAAAAGGTAACATTAAAATATAGGGTCCCACCCTTGACTGTTCCTAAATCCTTTCAGTTATTCAGGTATTAAATCATTCCTTGAATGTTGCAAGAGCCAAAAATGCTTGTGTAAGCTGTCTGACCCTGTAAAAGGCTATCAAGTCGGAAGATTTAGTCTCTTTTCTGACCATTAGACTGCATTTTGGGGGTTTTGTGTAGCCTGAAGAAATGTCTTAGGGTGAGTTTTGTCACACAAGGAGAAAAAGCATTAGGCAGGGGCATAAAATGGCAAGCGTTAGAGATCTGTCCACTACCATCATAAATAACAATGTTGGACAGGACAGGATAAAGCACCATAACAAAAGACTAAACCCGTGTCTCTGTCCTATACTATACAAAGTGTCTTTTGAAAAACTTCAGGGTTTTAAACAATTCCTAACTGACTGTACTGTACAACGAAGTACAGTAG